>NW_025206534.1:4700-11808 GCF_004010195.1 Chiloscyllium plagiosum | reverse complement strand
TTGAATATATGGCAAAGAGCTAGTTTGCGAGGACTGTTTCTGATTCTTGGATGCTTTGGATCTCTTCCAGGGCAAGTGGAAACTGTAAAAAAAGGAAAGTGTGCACTTTAACAGGAGGGGCCTCAACATCCTGAAGGGAGGTGTGATCGTGTAACTCGGGTAGATTGAAACTAATAATACTGGAGCCAGGGAACCAAACCAGCAGGTCAGAAATTGAGCAGAAAGTAAGGTTTGTCAAATAAACAGGCAGAGTCAGTTAAATGACCGTACTGAGGGAAGAAATCATAACAATTTTAAAAATGTGAATTGAATTTTGGAGGAAATGATTGGCTCGTTCGCCATTATCGGGAATCAATAAATAAGAATGAAGAGCCTGTGCACAAAAGTATTAAAAGAGAAAGACAAATCAATGGAACTTACGTAAAAATCTTTTAACTAATTGTGTGCAGTATTTGGAATAACATGGTATGGCATTGTGGGGATTATGGAAACGTGGTTACAGGAAGGTCAGGACTGGGGTGTTAAATGTCCAAGGCTACTCAGTATTCAGACAAGAAGGAACAGCAGATCGAGTGTCTGCATTGATTAAGGATAGTGTCAAAGCTGCATTAATAAATAATATTAGCACGTGGGACAAAAATCATGAATCAGTCTGGTTTGAAGTAAAACACATGGAAAGCAACCCTGTGGTAGGAGCATTTCCAGCACACAAATACCCGCTCCCCACACAAACTACTTTCAAAGTAAGAAATAATATGAACCAGGGAATAAAGATGGTTTGAAACAAGGGCACAAGAGTGATTATGTGTAATTTGAGCATGCATATTGACTGGATTAATCAATTTGTCGAGGGGAGCCTCAAAGAATGATTAATCGAATATATGAGGGATTATTTCTTCGATTAACATGTCATGAAACCAATCAGCCAACTGGATTTGGTATCACGTTATGAGGAAGGAGTGATAAATCATAATGTAGTAAACGATTATCTTAGGAAGAGTGACCTCAACATGCTGGAGTTTTACGTTCAGTCTGTAACAGTGAAGACAAAGTCACATAGGAGAGGTTTAGTGTTGGGCAATGAAAGTTATATTGGCCTGAGGAAGGGATTGGACTGAGTGAACTTGACAAAAAGATTAAAGGGCTGGACAGTTGAAGAACAGTGGCAAACACTTAGTGAGTTAGTCAAAACCCATCAATTAAAGTGTAATCCTGAGTGGAAGAGGAATTTTAAAAAGGTGAAAAGTGATTCATGTCTTAACAAGGTAGTCAATGATAACATGAAGGTGCTGGCCTGGTGGTATTGTTGCTGACTGGTAATACAGATTCTGGGGACTCGGGATCAAATACCACCATGGCAGATGGTGAAACTTAAATCCAATGTGAACCTGGAATCAAGAGTCTATTGATGTTAATGAATCCATTGCTCATTGTTGGAAACTCACATATGTTTCATGAATGTCTTTCAGGGACAGAAACCACCATCCTTACCTGGTCTGACCTACATGTGACTTCAAACCTACACAAATTTGACAGATACTTAACTGTGTTCTGGGCAATTAGGGACAGACAATGGGTGCTGTATAACCAGCGACACCCTCATCCTTTACTGAATTAAAGAAAAATCTTTTAACTGTCAGCAAACGGTTACTAAAAACAAAATCAAAATGGCTACGAAGGAAAATGAGTAGAAAACATAAGAAATTATAAAGAACACCTCTCCGAGTAGACAAAAGGTAAAAGAATGCTGAAAGTGAATGTTGGCCTTTGAGAGGATGAAAATACCGCAGTCAAGCCTTGTCGATTAAGACAGCAGGCCTGGAAACCAGTTGGCCTATCCCAGTTCTTACCTGCTGATGTGTAATTGCCTGGCAAAATCCACATCAAAATTTTGCAGTCAGACAGACAGGCCGTAATTAATATTCCCATTTTGTAATAAAGGGACAAATGAACATTTAGATCAGAAGTATAGACTTGGCAATTCATTTGTGATTTAATAACTATTTGCTGCAACTGCAGGCTGGAATTGGGTGATGGGACAACAAAATACTTCAGCATTGTTGCAAATTTATAGTTTAGGTATTGAGTAAAAATATTACATTATCAATGCTGTTAGAAAGTGTCCATAATCTATATCTTATAAAACATGTTTTGAATGTATTGTGGGAGAACACAAATATTGAAAATTTTGGAGAAGGAAGATGTGAAGCGGATATAAGTCTTAAAATAGATCAAGGCATGTCAAGGGAACGGGCAAATATTGGTCTTTGGATCATCGTTGTGAAAATGTGTCTGTGTTTGAGCACAATGTCGAGTTGAATGGAAAAACAGTGTATTATTTCAATGAACATATTGCGAAACTGAGGCAAAACAAAACATCTGCCTCAACATCATATTTTCCAGGAGGCAATATAAATCTTGAAATATTTTAAAACCAATACATTTAGAAATAGGAAGGTTTTTCTACAGTTGACAGATTAATGGTGAGACCACTTTCACTTTATAAGTGTGTCTCCTTGTTATTGAGCCTTGGGGTAAGGGGAAGAGCTGCTCTCTGTTCACCCTGTCTAGACCCCTCATGCTGTTAAACATCTCCATCAGGAGCACCTCTCAACCTTCCTTGCTTAAAAGTAAAATCAAGTAAATCTCGCTTTTCTTCAGTTTGAGTACACTTTTGTCTTGTTACTTCTGAAAGGATTCACGTTTATCAGTGTTAAATTTCATCAGCGATTGATCTGTCCACCTGAACAACCAGTTTATACCCTCCTGTATACTCACACATTGCTCCTCACTGTGAATCACCAGCTCACCTTTGTGTCATCCACAAAATTATTTATCATTACCCCAAACTCCATCCCTCCCATTCTCATTATCATCGTTTACGAAGCTCACAACTAAGCCTTGATTTTCTCCGGTTCTTCAGATGTTCTTCAGAGGAGAAGCATTGAGAATTCCATTCTCTTGTTTTTCCTATTTTGGTGAATTTACAACGTGATGCAGTTTTATTTTACAAAGGGTACCACAAATTTTATTTTGGACATGGAGCTGAATTGTCCTTTTATAATATGCGTCTCTGCATGTTTTTATTAATTAAGCTTGTATGTAATTAGTATTGGATTAGGTTTAGGTGGCTTTCACTGCAACATTTGTGTTCTACGTGGACCTGGATAATTTTCTTTCTATTGTTCCCTGCAACATTCAGAGCTGAAGAAACTTTCCGTCTATGTGATGGACACAGATTCATAATTTTGTATGAAAGTGCTGGAGTGATGAGATTCAACTAAATTCTACATATAGACTCACAGCAGGAGATCAAATCATATCATCAAGTCCACCTTGAATTGGAAACACTTATTAAAACATATGCCGACTTTTCTTCACATTGTAAAAACAGTTTCAAAAAATGTTCTTAGAGCAGCATGGATCTAGTAGCTGCTCCTGGGATTGCAGGCAGTTAAATATTTAATGTTGTCTTTTTTGCAATGGATATCATAGTTTATTAATTTAACGCTTTCTTTTCTATTTTGTTTTTTGAACATTCAAAAACGTACAAAAAAACAAAAACACTCACGATTTTCTTTCAAAAGAACATGTTTTAAAACATTTTTAAGGGTGGTTTACAAAAAAGAAGGAAAAGTCTATTTTTTTAAACGTTTCTTTTATTACACTGCAAAAGTTATTTTGTTGTTTTGTAAAATTTATCTGTTTCTTCTTTTTAAATAAGGAGTTATACCTTCCTTCTGGAGAGTCCTACATATTTTCAGCTCTGGAGAAGAATATTTCCTTCTCAGAATTTATTGAAGAGGAATATTTTTATTCATTTAATTAGCTAAATGGTTGCTTTCATTTAATATTTCGATGTTTGATACGTATATGTATATATTTTTCAATTTTAACATTATTGTCTGTAGTTAATGAAAGTTAACAGAAAGTGTCATTAAAAAGTCCTGTTTTTAGGCATGATATTATTAAGGTCACATATAAGGGTCAGAAAGGATGGCTGGAAGATTTAGAAAAAAATATATTATTCAGAAAATTAGTCATATAGGTGTGTGGCTGTCAGAAAAGATAAGAAGGTAGTTCAAAATTCTCCAGTGGCTATTCCTCTATCAAAATGATTTTCGGCTATTCGAATAGCTGAAGGGGATTGTATCTCTGTGGAAAATGGAAGAGCAATCAATTATTGGACTCTTGGAATGATTCTAATTTTCGGCAGTGTTTGAGAAGATTTCGTAGAATTATTTCGTCAGTGGACTTTTCTATTGGGGCATCAACAGGAGATTCTGGGGCAGTGACTGTTAATGTAGGATGTTTGTTGCTTTCCCTGTGCAAGGATTAAGAATGTCTCGAAATATTTCAAGCACAATGTTAAAGGTGTGATTGAGTAGACAAATATTACTCTAGATATTGTCAGGAATGATAATGAATCCATTGCTCATTGTTGGAAACTCACATATGTTTCATGAATGTCTTTCAGGGACAGAAACCACCATCCTTACCTGGTCTGACCTACATGTGACTTCAAACCTACACAAATTTGACAGATACTTAACTGTGTTCTGGGCAATTAGGGACAGACAATGGGTGCTGTATAACCAGCGACACCCTCATCCTTTAATGAATTAAAGAAAAATATTTTAACTGTCAGCAAACGGTTACGAAAAACAAAATCAAAATGGCTACGAAGGAAAATGAGTAGAAAACATAAGAAATTATAAAGAACACCTCTCCGAGTAGACAAAAAGTAAAAGAATGCTGAAAGTAAATGTTGGCCTTTGAGAGGATGAAAATGGCGAGGTAATAATGAACAACTCAGAAATGGCAGAGGTAAAAACAACACTTCCTGTTTTCACATTGCAAGATAGTTTCTTCCCACAATTTAAAACAACTGCAAAGGATCTTGTTGGAAGAACGATGACGAGGAAGAAGATATTAAATACATTGATGGGATTATAGGCAGGCCAAACCCTCGTCCTGCAGTCTATCGTATTAAAGAGATAGTGGACGTGTTGGGATATTCAAAAATTCTTGGATTCTGGAATGATGCCGAAGTATTGGAAAATTAATAATGTGGCACTTGTATTCAAAACAGGAGGTAGGCAAAAACTGACAAACTATAGACCAGTGAGTTTTAGTTCTGTAGTTGGGAAGTTTCTTCAGTCAACCGTAAAGTAAAAATAACTGAGCACTTGGAAAAACAAAGATCAATTCATCACTTTCTGCACCGCTTCATGGTGGGAAGATTGTGCTTGACAAACCTGCTGGAGTTCTTTGAGAATGTAACCAACAAAGTGGATAATAGCGATACAGCAAATTCTGTGCAGCTAAACTTCAGAAGGCATTTGACAAGGTGCTGCATTAAGGATTGATCTAGAAGGTTAGATCCGAGGGGTTAAGGGTAGAGTATTGAATTGGATAGAGGATTGGCCGACTAACAGAAAGCAGAGCATTGGGGTAAATGGTCTTTCTCTGGCGAGCTGAAACTAGTGAGGTGCTGCAGAGTTCAGTTCTCAAACCTCAATTGTTTACACTCTATCTAAATGACGTGGAAGGAGAGAAAGAGTGTAGCGACTAAATTCAAAGATGGTATTAAACTAGGTGGTAAGACAGGCTGTAATGAGGAGCTAAACTGTTTACCGATGATAATTGATATGCTTAGAAAATGGGGAAGATCGCTATACCTGGCAGAGGGTGTTTAATGTGGAAAACTGCACAGTTGAATATCCAACCGCTACTCCTAATTTCTATTTTCTTGTGTTGCACCATCTACAGTTCTTTGGATTTTATTCACCGTCGGTGGCTGGGGTAACAGCGGTTGAGGGAGATGCAGGTTGCTCTGTGTGTTGGGAGTATGACATCAATGTGGAGAAAATACCGCAGTCAAGCCTTGTCGATTAAGACAGCAGGCCTGGAAACCAGTTGGCCTATCCCAGTTCTTACCTGCTGATGTGTAATTGCCTGGCAAAATCCACATCAAAATTTTGCAGTCAGACAGACAGGCCGTAATTAATATTCCCATTTTGTAATAAAGGGACAAATGAACATTTAGATCAGAAGTATAGACTTGGCAATTCATTTGTGATTTAATAACTATTTGCTGCAACAGCAGGCTGGAATTGGGTGATGGGACAACAAAATACTTCAGCATTGTTGAAAATTTATAGTTTAGGTATTGAGTAAAAATATTACATTATCAATGCTGTTAGAAAGTGTCCATAATCTATATCTTATGAAACATGTTTTGAATGTATTGTGGGAGAACACAAATATTGAAAATTTTGGAGAAGGAAGATGTGAAGCGGATATAAGTCTTAAAATAGATCAAGGCATGTCAAGGGAACGGGCAAATATTGGTCTTTGGATCATCGTTGTGAAAATGTGTCTGTGTTTGAGCACAATGTCGAGTTGAATGGAAAAACAGTGTATTATTTCAATGAACATATTGCGAAACTGAGGCAATACAAAACATCTGCCTCAACATCACATTTTCCAGGAGGCAATATAAATCTTGAAATATTTTAAAACCAATACATTTAGAAATAGGAAGGTTTTTCTACAGTTTACAGATTAATGGTGAGATCACTTTCATTTTATAAGTCTGTCTCCTTGTTATTGAGCCTTGGGGTAAGGGGAAGAGCTGCTCTCTGTTCACCCTGTCTAGACCCCTCATGCTGTTAAACATCTCCATCAGGAGCACCTCTCAACCTTCCTTGCTTAAAAGTAAAATCAAGTAAATCTCGCTTTTCTTCAGTTTGAGTACACTCTTGTCTTGTTACTTCTGAAAGGATTCACGTTTATCAGTGTTAAATTTCATCAGCGATTGATCTGTCCACCTGAACAACCAGTTTATACCCTCCTGTATACTCACACATTACTCCTCACTGTGAATCACCAGCTCACATTTGTGTCATCCACAAAATTATTTATCATTACCCCAAACTCCATCCCTCCCATTCTCATTATCATCGTTTACGAAGCTCACAACTAAGCCTTGATTTTCTCCGGTTCTTCAGATGTTCTTCAGAGGAGAAGCATTGAGAATTCCATTCTCTTGTTTTTCCTATTTTGGTGAATTTACAACGTGATGCAGTTGAGTTTTATTTTACAA
>NW_025206534.1:0-4220 GCF_004010195.1 Chiloscyllium plagiosum | reverse complement strand
TATGCGTCTCTGCATGTTTTTATTAATTAAGCTTGTATGTAATTAGTATTGGATTAGGTTTAGGTGGCTTTCACTGCAACATTTGTGTTCTACGTGGACCTGGATAATTTTCTTTCTATTGTTCCCTGCAACATTCAGAGCTGAAGAAACTTTCCGTCTATGTGATGGACACAGATTCATAATTTTGTATGAAAGTGCTGGAGTGATGAGATTCAACTAAATTCTACATATAGACTCACAGCAGGAGATCAAATCATATCATCAAGTCCACCTTGAATTGGAAACACTTATTAAAACATATGCCGACTTTTCTTCACATTGTAAAAACAGTTTCAAAAAATGTTCTTAGAGCAGCATGGATCTAGTAGCTGCTCCTGGGATTGCAGGCAGTTAAATATTTAATGTTGTCTTTTTTGCAATGGATATCATAGTTTATTAATTTCACGCTTTTTTTTCTATTTTGTTTTATGAACATTCAAAAACGTACAAAAAAACAAAAACACTCACGATTTTCTTTCAAAAGAACATGTTTTAAAACATTTTTAAGGGTGGTTTACAAAAAAGAAGGAAAAGTCTATCTTTTTAAACGTTTCTTTTATTACACTGCAAAAGTTATTTTGTTGTTTTGTAAAATTTATCTGTTTCTTCTTTTTAAATAAGGAGTTATACCTTCCTTCTGGAGAGTCCTACATATTTTCAGCTCTGGAGAAGAATATTTCCTTCTCAGAATTTATTGAAGAGGAATATTTTTATTCATTTAATTAGCTAAATGGTTGCTTTCATTTAATATTTCGATGTTTGATACGTATATGTATATATTTTTCAATTGTAACATTATTGTCTGTAGTTAATGAAAGTTAACAGAAAGTGTCATTAAAAAGTCCTGTTTGTAGGCATGATATTATTAAGGTCACATATAAGGGTCAGAAAGGATGGCTGGAAGATTTAGAAAAAAATATATTATTCAGAAAATTAGTCATATAGGTGTGTGGCTGTCAGGAAAGATAAGAAGGTAGTTCAAAATTCTCCAGTGGCTATTCCTCTATCAAAATGATTTTCGGCTATTCGAATAGCTGAAGGGGATTGTATCTCTGTGGAAAATGGAAGAGCAATCAATTATTGGACTCTTGGAATGATTCTAATTTTCGGCAGTGTTTGAGAAGATTTCGTAGAATTATTTCGTCAGTGGACTTTTCTATTGGGGCATCAACAGGAGATTCTGGGGCAGTGACTGTTAATGTAGGATGTTTGTTGCTTTCCCTGTGCAAGGATTAAGAATGTCTCGAAATATTTCAAGCACAATGTTAAAGGTGTGATTGAGTAGACAAATATTACTCTAGATATTGTCAGGAATGACATGCTTTTGGGAAAGATTAAAGTAGTACAGAGTGAACTTAAGAGATGAGGTAGAGTATTAAAAATAAAACCTTCAAAGCAATACTACAGATTTACTCCCAATGCCAAACTCAACTGGGAAGGAACAAAGTGTTAAAGGAGAAACATCAACGGCTGAAGAGTTACTGTGTTGTTAAGGTATTTAAATTTTTGGGAAATTGGAATCTACTTTAGAATAGAAATGACTGTTTCAGAAAGGATTGCTCTAATCTAAGCTGGAAAGTAACGAATATCTTAGCTGGGAGATTTGCTCCTTCTATGTCGGGAGACTTTATGTTGATAGAGGTGACAATGGAGTTAATGCAAGAAGCATTACAAATGATAGGATGGATGGAGACGTTTATGAATGTGATGAAAGCACGTCAGTTAGAAAAGAGAAAACGAAAGTATCAAGAGTATACAGTAATTCTGAAATTGCATTTATTTCAATGTAAGGGATCTTACAGGGAAGGCTAATGAACTCAGGACATGTTTAAGAACATGGAATTGGGACATCATATGTGTTACAGAAAATTAGTCGAGAATGTAGTGCTGGGAAACACAGCAGGTCAGGCAGCATCCGAGGAGCAGGGAAATCGACGTTTTGGGTAAAAGCTCTTCATCCGCCCATTCCTGATGAGGGGCTTTTGCCCAAAACGTTGATTTTCCTGGTCTTCGGATGCTGCCCGACCTGCGTTGCTTTCCCAACACCAAACTCTCGACTCTAATCTCCCCCATCTGCAGTCCTCACTTTCGCCTGAGAGATGTTCAAGACTGGCAAGTCAATGTTCCAGGTGTTAAGCGTCATGGAAAGGATGGAAAAAGACATGTGAAGGGCAGGGAGGGGACGGTCTGCCCTTTTTGATTAAGGAATACATTATTGCTGTAACTGGGGAAGATATTTCTGAAACTTTATCCAGTTAAAATATGCAGGTAGTGTTAACAATAAGAAAATAATGTTCACTTTGAACAGATCGCACTAAATACTCATTTGTGACAAACCGTCCAGGTAAAATATATTGGTCAAAATTAAAAATAAGAAACGGAAGAGCACGTTGATTGTATTGTGCCATATGCTCTCCAACAATAAGAACGAAATTGCGAGACAAACATGTAGGGAGATATATATGAGCTTAATAAGGTTATAACAATGGGGAATTTTAATTTTATAAAAATTGATTGGGACTATCACAGTGTTAAAGGGTTGGATGGTGAAGAATTTGTCAAATATGTTCACGAAAACTTTCTTCATCAATATGTGGATGATTCCAACAGAGAAGGAGCAAAACTAGGCCTTCTTTTGTGCAATAGGCAGGGCAAGTGTCTGAAGTCAACGTGAGGGAATATTTTGGGTATTGCAATCATAACTCTATTAGTTTCATTAATGATTTTTTTTAATTGGAGTACCATACATTTTAATGGCATGGGACAATGACTTACCAAGTTTGATTGGAGTAGACCGTTAGCAGGTAAAACGATGTCTGACAAGTGGGAGGCGTTCAACAGTGTGACGCCGGGAGTTGAGAGGCATATTGTTTCTATTAGAGTGACGGATAACGCTGGTAAGTTTAAAGAACAATGGACAACTACAGTTATTGAGCTTTTATTCAAGAATCAAAGAAAACCTTACTTTAGATGTAGACAACTTTATTCAAGTTAATCTCTTAGTCAATATAAAGAGTGTGGGGCATCAGTTTGAGAGAAATCAGGAAAGCAAAAAGGAGATATGAGTTAGTATGGGCAGATAAGGTTAAGGATAATCCAAAGATCTTGTGCAACTACATTAACAGCAAGAGGGTGACTACAGAGAGGGTAAGGCCTCTCGAAGATCATGAAGGATATCGATGTTTTGAACCCAGGAGATGGGGAATAAAATCATCCCATTCCTGGTGCATCAGACAGCAGCAAACACATTATTGCCTGCCCCTCACATACATTCAGCTTGAACGCTATCTGCTATTTGTCAGTCTATTGACCCATTTGGTCAATATCCTTTTGTATTCTTAGAAAACCTTCTTCACTGTCCACGATGCCACCAGTTTTGGTGTCATCTGCAAACTTACAAACCATGCCTTCGCCCTTCTCACGAAAATCATTTACATAAATGACAAACAATGGAAACCCAGAACCAACCTCTGTGGAACACTGCTAGGCACAAACATCCAGCCACATGAGCAACTGCCCACTGTTACTCTCTGTTTCTTGACATTGCAACAATTGAAAGTACTGGAGAGAAACCCAGCAGTTCAGGCAGTATCAGAGCAGAGAAAAATGGAATTAAATCTTTTTGAGTCCAACATAACTTGTTCAGAACAGGTTCATATAAGACTTGATATGTTAACTCTGTTTCTCTGCCCAGATCCTGCATCTTTCTGTTGCATTTCTCGTCATTTTGCATTTGTATTTCATATTTCCACTATCTCTAATAGTTTGGTTTTTCTTGATTGGTCTGGATGTTGACACCTGTTATATTTGCACAATATGCTTCACTCCTGTTCCCATTACTTGTGCCAGTGATACATGTATTACACTGGAGTCTGATTCTTCTTTAAGTTCTGAAAATAAATGTGCAGATCTCATCAAAGTGATTTTGATTTAAAAGGCGTTTTATAGACAGCTATACATGATGTAAAAATAGGAATAGTTTATTAATTATGACATTGTCTGTCCATTTTATGTCTAATTTTGACTCTCTGAAGGAGAGTTTCAACAATGACCCTGACCCAACTAACCCTAGAGCTGAACTGTCCTGTGCAGGTGGACAGCTGGCCACATCCCCTTGATTACACGGGTTTTTTGTTTTAAATACTTGGAAGCCTTCTTCCCGAGGCATTATCAGAAATCCA
>NW_025206533.1:0-11803 GCF_004010195.1 Chiloscyllium plagiosum | reverse complement strand
TGCTATCTTATCGAACTCACCTCATTAGCTACCCTCCCCTCTTATTCAATACCATCCTGACTCTCCCACCCATCATGACTGAAGGTACACACAGTCGCCCAGGTGCCCCTGGATATTCCGTGATTCTTGGCACTGGTGCCATCTTTAGAAGGCCAAAGGGCACACGGTTGAGCTTTCTCAGGTTGGTGCTGCCCTGCACAGATTACCCTGAGCATGGCATATTAGGGTCAATTACACCACGGTTTGTTGACAGAGCACGGCGGGCATAGTGGATGGGCTAGTACAGACGGGACCATTCCCTTCCCAGAGGGGGCCATACCACCAGACCCACCGAGCATGGTCTGAGCTCACCATCCAGCTCAGTGCAGTATCTGCGGTCTGAAGAAATATCCAGCAATACAGAACACGCATCAATAACCTTCCCTGTTCTGTCAGGGTAAGGGTAACCGTACTCTCTCTGTTCCCTCACAGTCACTGTATATCTGTTATAGCACTGACCCCCAAACAAGGCTCATGCTTCAACACGCTCACTGCAGCGCCTTCTCTCTCTCTCTCTCGTTTGCAATACCCCGCCCCCCACTACAGTTATGGAATATTCTGGAGAATGCCGATTATGGAAAATTCCAGATAATGTTCCAAATAATTCCCAGTTTCAGGAAAATGGCAGTGCCCCAGTGTGTAACTCATAAGAGGAAGGAGTAGACATGTAGGTTTTTCAAATCACACACAATTCAAACTACACTGAGGCCATTCAGCCCTTCAAACATGCTCTACCATTTAATAAGGTCCTGGCTGATTTGATGCTTTTCTCAGCTCCATGTTCCATGAACTTTCAGTCATTCAATCCCCTGGGTTCCTGTCACTGTCCAGACGGCACTCAGGCACTTTTGCCCCAGTTTTCTTCAAGCGCCTGATCGATGGCATTTCCCATGGAATGCACTCTCCTCACAGTATATTCCATCAGCTTATATATTTTCATGCAACATTCAGCATGCTTTACACAGACCAAACAAAAATCTACACTTATTTTATGGTTATAGATATCCAATCACACTTAGTCATTCCACTTCACTCACCTTAATGATATTAAATCAAAGACAGCTTCTAAGCACAGCTTGTTATAAAATACAATTTTGAGCAGAGAACATTTTTACCCTCAGCCGTTATTTTGACCGTTATCTGAATTGTACCCTTTTCATTGTTATGAAAGTTTCTCTTGCCCTTTACCTGTGACTGTTTCTGTCTGTAACAGTTGCTCTGTCGTCCCTCAGTTGGCTGGACGGCAGGTTTGTGATGTAGAGAGAGGCCAACTGCGCAGGTTCAGTCCCTCGCACTGACTGAGGTTACCGTGAAGGGGATGCTCTCTCAACGTCACCCCATCACCCGAAATGTGGTGACCCTCGCGGTAAACCAGCATGAGTGGTCTCTCTAATGAGAGTTCTTTGTGACTCTATTCTATCAATGTTAGCATTTTAATTTAATAAATAGTAATTTTATTGAAAAATAGATTTTTAATATTATAATAACCCAATAACAACACAACTCAAATAACTGATCAAAATTACACTCATGTGCATGTACATACAAAACAAGTTAAAACACTAAATAGACAGAGAAAAAACAAAAAATAAACAATAAATAATGAATAAATAGTACGGCTCAGCGTAACAAAACGATAGCTCTCGTTCTTCAAGAGCATTAACTGATACACATTTTTATGTTCATAATTCTTCCACGCTGGATATTAGATTCATTAGACCATATCGTCATGGCTATATACAAGCCTTTCTTAATTTGACAGATAAACCTGTATCGTGGTAATCCAAAAAGGGCTGCCATGTCTTATATAAGTCTCTGTTTTTTGATGCACCATACTGGTGAGAAAGTCCAAAGGGATATTCTCCATGAAGGACTTACAAGGACCCAACAGACCCGGGGTTTTCAGACATCCAACACAACAGAATGCTTTTCCTAGCACAGTAAGTAAGGATATAATTTTTCCTCATGTGCATCTCTGCAGGCCCAGGAAAAGAAAAACCGGGTGCATCTCCAATTCAGTCCCCAAGACCCACTCTATTACACTTACCACAGTGATCCAATATATATGAAGCCTGAAGCAGGACAACAAGAAATGAGTAAGAGTACCTGTAGTCCTTCTGCATTTACGACATGATGATGATAATCCCACTTTGCATTTTGAGAGACAACTTGGGGTGAGATAGACCCTATGACCAATTTTCAAATGCATGGAATGGGTCCTATTACAGATCAAAATCCTTCGAGCATTTTCACAAATATCCTCCCATGTCTCCGAGGTGTTCTGAACCCCTAACTTTCTCTCTCGCAGACATCACAAAGATGCACAGTCTCGTCTGAGGGGACACTCTCCAACTAATGATAAAGGGTACTGACAGAGAGTGTATTCTGAGCACTAAGCACCCGCTTATCTCTATCGGATCTGTAAGAGTTTGTTAAAAGTGTGGTTTTTTTAAATCAAATCTCTATTCTGAAAACAAAAACAAACAGAAGAGGTCCCTACTAGGTAATCCATACTTACGAGTTATTTGATCAAATGATGTCATTCTTTCTCCCTGAAATAAAATGTCGTAGCTCAGTCGATTGCACTGCGGCCTCAAAGCACCAGGATCCAAAGATGTGCAGGTTAGGTGAATTGGCTATTGGCTATTGGCTATTGGGTCTCGGTGGGTCGAAGTCGACTGATTGGGCCCAAGGACCTGTTTCCACACTGTCGGGATTCTATTAATTCTAAATCACTAAAGCAAGGTACACCCCTTGCTGCCCATAGTTTAAACATAGAATCATTATCCCCGGTTGACAACTTGGTATACCAATTATAGGGATAAGAAACAAGGGTTTGGCTGTATTGTCCTCGATCTGACTCATTGTCATTCATACTTTAACTTTATTAATAATTATTGGGTTATGACAATACTCCATAAATGTTGTCATTTTGTCTAAGAACAACAGACTAATAAGGGTTCACTTTGTTTGAGAGAGTTCAATATCTAACCGTAGTGACGCCGAGTCCTCAGTGGCCCAGACACTCACATAGGATAATAAAGAGCTTAATTGATAGCTTTTAATCTGGGAGATCTACTCCCCACAATCTGTGGGGTAGTTGCAATTTGGTTAGCTTGATAAAGAGTCGCTTATGGTGCCAAATAAAAGAGCTAAACCAGCCATTAAGTATCCTAAATATCTGTCTGGGAAACATCAAAGGAAACAGTCACATGGTGTATAGCAAATAAGGAAGGACATTCATTTTAATAACAGCTATCCGACCTAGCCAGGATATTGGAAGTGCCCCCCATCTTTGAAGGTCTTGTTTAATTTTGTCAAACAAATGGACAAAGTTCACGTTAAATAAATGATCAAAGACAGATATAATGAATATACTAAAATAGGGAAACCTTCAATATCAGGTATTTCCCTGAGACCTCCCATAAGCATGGTCACAAACTTTGTAAAATTAATCTTATAGCCCGAAAAGGCGATAAGCGAATTAATGCATTGCACCACGTGAGCTGCCGAAACTGTGGGATTTGGCAAAAACATAAGACCCTCATCTGCATACAACATAATCTTATGTGACTTCTATCTTAATTCTGGGGCAGGTATGTTGGGGTAATATTCCCAATTGTGCAGGATGCCAACGTGTTTAATATTGTTGCAGGGATGGGGAAGAGATAAACCCTCGTGTGGCATTTGTGCGGGTTAAAGAAGAAAATAAAATCCCTACGTGTGAGGTAGATCTGCCTCCAGGTATCCACCAGCTCTAGCCCACTTATTGCTTACATTATAATGAGGGTAATTCGGGACCTTTTCGACATTCTGTCCACCATGGGGCATAAGACAGTCGAAATCTCCTTCTACAATAATATGCAATGATTCAAGATAACTTAATTTGGAAAATGCATCTTTCAGGATTTTAAGATAGTGCACCAGGGGGCAATAAACATTCAAAAGACTGTATTAATTCCCATAGTTCAAGACTTTGGGAATGATTATCCTTCCGTGAGTGTCTAATACGATCTAGTAATTTAAGTGAAAGATTCTTTTTCACTAGTATGGCTTCTCCCCTACTCCTCGTATTAAAAGGCGAGAAATAAACCCGGTCAAACCCACCCTGCTGTAACGTCAAATATTCCTTGTCATCAAGGTGCATCTCCTGCAATAGGACAACATCCACCCTCTCTGTTTTAAGACTAGGAAGTACATTTTTCGTCTTGACTGGCAGGTGGCTCCCCTTAATGTTCCAGGTACAATTTTTAAGCACAACATTATCCAGAACGCACTGTAGCAACGTTTAAACTCTAGAGTTCACTTCGAATTACACATCCCTGATCATTAATGAAGAAAAGACTCATTGGGCCTAAAACCTGCACAAACTAAAACTACTACAACTAACATGCTCTCAAAACTTTCCAAAGCTAAACAAATAAAAATCCAAAGAATGAAATAAAATCCAAAATGCCAATGACACTCGATTGGGGAATTTAATCTCCACCGCCGACTGGGGATGCTTACATATCTCAAAACTTTATCTTCTGCCCGCTACCAATATGGAATCCAGGGCAATTAACAACAAAAGGAGAAAGTGAGGTCTGCAGATGCTGGAGATCAGAGATGGAAATGTGTTGCTGGAAAAGCGCAGCAGGTCAGGCAGCATCTAGGGAACAGGAGAATCGACGTTTCGGGCATTATTGAAGAAGGGCTA
The DNA here is from genome assembly GCF_004010195.1 of Chiloscyllium plagiosum. Taxonomy (NCBI): domain Eukaryota; kingdom Metazoa; phylum Chordata; class Chondrichthyes; order Orectolobiformes; family Hemiscylliidae; genus Chiloscyllium; species Chiloscyllium plagiosum. The sequence continues at coordinate 7,065 of NW_025206533.1, read as the reverse complement.
ATGCCCGAAACGTCGATTCTCCTGTTCCCTAGATGGTGCCTGACCTGCTGCGCTTTTCCAATTAACAACAAAAATCGGGCATGAACTGCCCTTCGGTCGGCACTTAGTCATCACAACTACCTTTGGAACTGCCTCCAGCTTGATCTGCACCCCAGACACAAGCAAAGAAAGAAAAAAAAGAGTAGTAATACTAATGAAGAAGGTAAAAATGAGTACTCTACCCATTCCCAGCTATAACTTAACACTGGTTAATGGCAGTAAAATCCAACAAAATTTCTTTAAGAGAGAAACATGATTATCTAAATATCAAGCTTACTTTAAAATGTCCACAAAGATTTCACTTTCTCTGGAAAGTCAGGCGAGTTCGTGGATCCATTGAAAGCAATACGGAGCACCACTGGGAACCGGAAGGGTTACTGAAACCAGAGTTCCCTTACTCTTCTCTTGATATCATCAAAAGATTTTCTTTCCTGAATCACCGCCGCTGAAAAGTCCTGAAAGAACAGAATACTGGAGCCCTCATGAATTAAATCCATCCGGATCTTTCACCTGGGTTCTGGAAGATTCCATTAGTCTTTGTTTGTCCCCATAACTATGTAACCGAACAAGGACAGGATGAAGGCGTTTGTCTGAGTCTGACTTCCGCGCCGTAACCCGATGAACTGTCTCTCTCTTCACCCGTCCCTCGTCAGTTTCGAAGTGAAGGGATCGCTGCAGTCAGTTCTTGAAAAAATTCACCCGCTAATCACCTTCTGTCCGCTCCAGCAAACCGACGATGTAAATGTTCTTCATCTTCCCTCTGTTCTCGAGGTCGTCATCTTGTTCATTTAAGGTGCAGATCTGTTTTTCCAGACCGACGATCCTCTCCCGACAGGAATCGATCACGGGCTCTGTCGCTGCAGTTCAGCCCTTGGCATCGTCTGTTCTGTTTCCAAGGCTGTCAAGTTGCTGCTCATGTTTTTGGAGCGCGGCTGAGAGCAGCTCGAGCCACGGCTGAACCCTTCTTCAATCATGGCTTCCACCATTTCACATAACTTGGTGAACTCAGTGACCAAGGCCTGGTGAGTAACTGGGTCTATGGAACGAGCATAGTGGGTTGCAGTTACAGCTTCAGGCATGCTCGATGCTTCTGACGGGTGCACCGTGTGTTGGGACTTACTCGATCCTTTCCCGTGTTTTGTCATTTCCACTTGACAAAACTGGATTAGTAAAGATTGTATCGCTCTTTTAGTGTTGAATTTTACATAAATGGCTGGGATGGAGTGGGTTAGAGAACCACTTTGCCCATGTGTTGATGCAGAGCCCAACAAAGCAGACCTTCCGGATCGCTGCCATCTTGTATTCCCCCTCAACATTTTATCGATATTATCATTTCACTTTGCATTATATTCCTGGAGTTTCTGAAGCCGTGTTATTTGATACCGCTGTCTACATTTCCCCCCACACTGCACATTGCTGCCCATTCCCCGATAATCCTTGACTCTTGTTATTTATGAACCTTCCATCTGTGCCTCAAAAATATTCAATATTTCTGCATCCAATCGTCTGTGGGGAAGTGTGTTCAAAAGACTCACAGCACTTTAAGAAAACAATTATAAACATTATGATCTGAGTGTGAGATTAGTTTTTGTGTCTCCTTATGTGAGAAAGGATACAATTACATTGGAAGCAGTTCAGAGATATTTCATTTCACGTATTCCTGGCGTGAAGGGCTTATATTATGAAGGCCTTAACAGGTTACTCTTGGAATGAGAATGAAACATATAAGAGTGGATTACGTATGTACCCACTGAGTATTTGTGTAGTCTAAATTTATTGTCATTGTCATAGAACCTCTACAGTGTGGAGGCATGACATTCCGTCCATGAAGTCCGCACTGATCCACCAAACAGCATCCCACTTGGACGTGCTCCCCAATCTTATCCATGTAACCCTGCATTTCTCATAACTAGCCCACCTAACCAAGCATCCCTGGGCACTATGGGCAATCCACTTTAAACTGCACATCTTTGGATTGTGGGGGGAAACTGGAGCAATGGGAGGAAAGCCATACAGACACGGGGAGAACGTTCAAACTCCACATAGAGGGTCGCCCGAGGTTGGAATTGAACCCAGCTCCTTGGTGATGTGAGGAAGCAGTGTTACCCACAGATTCACCATACTCCTCCATTAGTTCTGTGAGTAACCTGTGGCTGACGAAAGAAATCTGCCTGACTTGTTCTTATCATTAAACCTGACTCAGTCTGAGACCTTTATCATCTGCCATATCACCAACCTGGTTACATGTAAAATTTGTTGTGAGCAGTGGAAGAGTGGGAAAAGAAAAGGAAGGAGTGACACCCACCATCCTCAGTCACAAATGGAGTGAGAACAAAATCAAAAAGTGGGAATTCATTCAAGTGGGAATTCTCTTTCCCAGAGTTTGGTATGGCTGAATCTTTATATTATATCGAGGCTGGCTTCGTCTGATTTTCCATAGACAGGTGAATCAGTGATAATGGTGCAAGGAGAGAAAAGGGCAGCTGGAACCAGAATGAGATGAGCCACGACTTTATTTACTGGTTGAGTAGTGTCAAAGGGCCGAATGGCCCACTCCTATCCCTTGCCCTGTGTTCTGATGTTCCATTCAGCCTTTCGGACCTGCTACACAGGGGCAGATCAAGTCCACTAAGATGGTTAGGTGCAGTTTTTGAAATGTACTTGGAAAATCCAGGCTGGGTCAGGAAGTGACACTCACCCCCAATCTCTGTTTCCAGACTTCCCCTCTCCGCAACGTCTGTTCATGATGTGGGTCATGTTGCAGTCCCAGATTTGCTGTGAATACAGCCCCCACACCCCACCCAGCGTTAACTTAAAGAAATCCTCTGCTCACCCGAATGTAGCATTACACAACACAACTTCCGGGAAAATAACGAGTTACTTTGCAAAAGCATAACATGTGAAATTAATAAATAGGAACAAGAATAGGCTATTCGGCCCCTCAAGGTTGCCCTGTCACTAATTACGAACATGGCTGATCTACTCCAGGTCTAACTCCACTTTCTTGCCAACTCCTTGTATCCCTGCACACCTCTCTGGGTTAGGCAATTCCAGACATTCATTACCTTCACTTTGCATCAATACATCACTTTGCATCTCAGATAGAAATCAATGTTCCATATTCGGTTTCTATGTCATCGAGTTAAAGACTCCACTCAGGAATGGTAACAACTTCTCAACATCTACCTTCTCCAGTCCCTTCTGTGTCTTGTATTTTTTAGCAGTATCACTCCTCATTCATTTAAACCCCAATGAATAATCGCCTCACCATTTTACAGATTCTCAATAACACAACTCTTTCATCTCTGGAAGCCGGCTAATGCACCAACATATTTACCTGCTGCATCAGCGTGCTGACTTTATGTTTCATACACAGGAACACTCCAATCCCTTTGTACTGTTCTTTTTCTGGATGTCCTCTCCATTAAATAATAGCCTGCCTTTTGATTCTCAGTACTCGGATGTACACTCATTTCACTCCTTCAGACTGTCAATATAGAGTGTAAATAACTGATGCCATCGGACTGATAGCTGTGGTCCTCCAGCAGATATACCTTTATCATGAAGATCCATTAATGCTGACTCTCCGATTTCTATATGTTAAGCAATCATCATCCCATGTTAATACATTCTCCAACATCCTACGAGCTTCTGTCTTGTGTAAGAACTTTTGTGGAAAAACTCTGGAAAGTCTGGTGTCTACCAGATCCCCATTATCAAGTCCGCTTGTTATATTTTCAGGCATCTCCAGAAATACTTGCATGATTTTACAGGGTAAAATATAATTTCCCTTTCACAAAACCACTCTGAACCTGCGTGAAGCTTTTCTAAATGTCCATGTGAGCCAGGTTTTCCAAATTAAGCTAGTCCCATCTGCTTTTATTTGGGCCATATGCCTCTAAATGTTTCCCATCCATATGTTTGTCCAAATGAGTTTTAAATGTTGTAGCTGTACATGCATCTACCACTCTTCCTCGGGCAGCACATTCCATACCCACACCACCCTCTGTGTAAAAACACTGTCTCTGCCTCCCTTGTAAATTTTCCCTCTTTCACCTTAAACCTATGCCTTCTACGGCTGAACTCCCCCATCCTGTGGAAAATACCTTGGCTTTCACCCTATCCATACCTCTCATGATTTTAGAAACTTCCATAATGTCATCCCTCAACCTTCTACACTCCATCAATACTAACTTCAAGAACAAGCATTTAAAGATAAATACTGCAAATTTGAAACTATAGTAAACATGACAGGTAAACAATACTCAGCCCAAACTTCATACTGTGATTTGTTTTTTCTCCCGATTACTATACTAAGTCAGCATCAAACGCTTACTAGTGCCAATAAGAAGTCAAGCACCTGATATCCTTTGTCTAAAGGGGGCGATAATCTCGACAGTGAAAACGTATTTATGGCCAGATCTTTATAATGCCATGTAGTCAATTTTCTCCCTCCTGGTCTCTCTATGAACTTGTGTGATTGTGTTTTCTTTATCTTGTACTCAATAGAGAGAACACCTTACTCCATTCACGCCTTAATTTAAACCAATTTTATTTCATCTTCTAATTCACCATTGCTAAAAGCCGGTTTATATTTGCCACCCCTCTTTTCCCTGTCACCTATCTCCCACCTCTGTAAAGCTATTAAAAATCCAAGTTTCCAATCCTTTTCAGTTGTGAAGAAGTGTCACACTAGGCTTGATATGCTAACGCTGTTTCTCTGTCTCTGCAGATGCTGACAGACCTGCTGAATTTCTCCAGAAATGAATAGGCACGGAACAAATTTTCACAAAACAAATAACTATGGATACTGGTAATAAAAATACTAAAATTGCTTGAGGAACTGGGAGCTTTCTCGAGGGTCACTGTACCTGAAAGATAAACACTGCATTCATTCCAGAAGATGCTGCAATTTCTTCAAAATGTCTGTTTTTGGACAATTTCCAAAGAAATATGTCAAAGTTGCCCACACATCCTGTCCAACATGGAGCGTCGTACACTGCAAACTGAACTATAACGCATGGTGGACAAGTTCCTTGACTCTGAAACTACACAAGTCTGGCATCACGGACACTACAGAGCTCTTAATTATGGTCAGGGAGAAAAACAGAGGGAAACACATTCCCTTCAAATACAGAAGTTTACATTGTGGAAGAGAAACGATTTAGATCATTACTTTAAATGGATTGAGTTAAAATAACAAATTAGAGGCGTGACACCAGGGAGAGGCCCTCAGCAGAATGAGAATATGAAAATGCAAGTGTTACCGCATCAGAAACCAGGTTAGGTACAGAATACAGGGCTGTTGGGTGAATGGGTCTCGGTGTCAACTGGGGGACAGTCAGTACAATTGAATTGTAGATATTGCAACTCAAACTGGATTATCATTTGATGCTGCAGCAACAGCAGAAGCAGAACTGTATTCAACAACAAGCTGGAACATTTTCCCGACGATAATTCATCAGTCTACCATTACCATCAATCCGATCCATGGTTCAGTGATGAGTGTGGCTGAACATGCCAGGGCCTAAGTCATGTGGACCTAAACCTGTTGACAACCCATTAAAGCTACCTAACCTATCTGGTTAAATTCCGACCAGCAGAACTAATGTCTGATGGAGAGGGGAAATGATCCCAAGACTAACAGATCAGATCTAAGCTCTGTCGTCCTGTCAAATCCAAACAATAATGTCGATGGACTATTTAACAATTTACTGGAGGAGAGGTCTCCACAAATATCCTCAGCCTAAATTTCGGATAGCTCTGTACGTCAGTGAAAAAAGTCAAGGATGTGGTGTCTGCACTATCCTCAGCCAGACGTGTTGAATGGATGATCCACCTCACACTTATCATGATTCCAATCTAAAACCAATTCGATTCGCTGCACGTGACATGAAGAAACTGCTGAACACAGTAGATACGACAAAGGCAATGGGTCCTGACTCCATTCCTGCAAGAGGACTGAAGACGTGTGCTGCACAACAAGCCGTGTCCCTGGGGAAGCTCTTTCATTCCAGCTCCAACTCTGACATCTCCCTGACAGTGAGGAAAATTACTCAACTACGTCCAGTCCCTAAATAGGAGAAAAATTACAATCTGACCAATTATCACACCCTCAGTCCTATCACGACAGTCAAATTGGTGGGAATACTTTTTGATAGAGCTGTCAAGTAGCACCGAAAAAATCAGGTCAGTGTGGTTTCCGATAGTACCCCATGTGGAGATGGTGCTGTAGTGAACATATCATTGGATTACGAATCCAGACCAGGTCAATGCTCTGGCAGCTGGTGGAAGTTAAATATAATTAATAAAGTATTGAGACCTAAAATCTGGTGTCAGTAATAGTGATCTTGTGTCCAATGTTGATTGTAAACTCCTTAACCAATATACTTTCAGGAAGTGAATATCCCGTGCTTTCCTGGTCTGGCATAAAAGTGACTCCAGACGCACAGACATGGTCTCTGAATCAGCCACGTGACACACTCAATTGTATCAAAGTACTCTGAGGTCTTAAATGATAAAACCTGACAGAACACCTGGCATCAACCTCGTCTTCAGAAAAGGGAGGTGGAAACACAGTCCTGTTGACCCTGCAAAGACATCCTTCCTAACATCTGAGAGCTTGTGGGAACATTTGCAGAGCTTTCCCACAAACTGCACAGAAACAGCGGGAGAGAAGGAGGTCATTCAGCACATTGAGTTTTCCCCATGCTATTTCATGGCCGAACATCTCCTCAATTCAGTTTTCCCCACACAATGTTCATATCCCAAAATATGTTTAAACATTATGAACTATAGTGCCTTCGGCCCATCAATATATAGGGAGTTCTCTGATAATGCTTGTTTATTAAGTGCGATTTGACTGCAATGCGATTCGTGAATCATTTTCTATAAAGTGAACTATCATCCCTGCTTCCAATCTGTCACACCCTGTCAGAGTTGTATCTATCTCACTGAGATCTCCACTCATTTTCCTAAAGCCCATGGAATACAGGCCAAGTCACCCCAAACTCTGCTCCCACAACT
>NW_025206532.1:0-11802 GCF_004010195.1 Chiloscyllium plagiosum | reverse complement strand
ACAGACATTCGACACAGGCTGGAATTGAACTGGCTCCCTGGCACCGTGTGGCAGAAGTGCAAAGCACGTTTATTCTTCCGTCAGCTCACTTGGTTCAAGATAAATGACATTTAAACAACTCAGGCAAAGCTTTGAAGCATATATCGTCGTTGAAGTATGTTTTTCTTTGAAATTGAACCACATTCCAAAGTACATACATTGCAAAAGAACCGCTTGAACCTTAAGATTTCATCACGAACAACAACAAGTTCAGAATGACATGCGGCAACAGGAGTAAATGAGCTTGAACATAGTGTGGAGGGGAAAGTGCGTGTGGTGGTGTTTCCGTGTATATGTTGTGGAGGTTGCGGTTTTGGACTGCGATGGACCAATTCAGAAATCACACCAGGTTATAGCTGCACATGTTTATTTGAAATAACAAGATTTCGGACCAGAAACCTTTCGTTAGGTGAAGTGGGAGGGAATAACACAGAACACTGAATTTGAGGGAAGAGAGATCAACGGCAGACAGATCAAAATATCAGGCAAATTGTGGGAGCGGAGTGTCAAAGACTTAGTCTCTACAAGTGAACAAGAGTGTCAGACAGTGTGAGTAATGTGTCAAAACTGAGTGCCAACAGAATGGATGACCTATGATCCAACAAAGTGAGGCAGAGAGATAATTACAAACCGTTAAAATAAAGTCGTACTGGAGACAAATCAAGGCACTGGAATGACATGGAACAGAAACAGAAGCAACTGGAAAACCGCTCCACAACAAAAGCACCAGAGGAAGGGTCACCAGATCCGAAACATTAACTCTCATGTTCCTCCACAGATGTCTCCAGACCAGCGAAACACCTACCCCTTTCGCCACGATGCCCCAGTCCCGTTCCCCCACCCCGCACAGTAACCCTTGCCCTTGCTCCTGGTTTACAGCATTCCCAGTTCTTCTGATTTTTATTTGGCTAGAGTCGCATGCCGCAAGTCTGACCCAAATTATCAGTTAGCAAATAATGAACAAAGTGATTAAGGTAGAGAGACAATAACAACTTGTCACGGTGATGGTGTGAAAACAGAACAAAAAGGAAGATTTCACAGATACAGAACAGTGTGGTGGGTAACATGTGGTGTGACATTAACCGAATATCATGGTTGATGCCATAATCACAACTAAGGCAGTTGGCTATCCAATTCTGTTTGTCGATTTTGCGTTGTTGTGTACCTCGAAAGCCAAATTGGCCGACATTTAGTCGAAGATTGAAAACCAAATGTCCTTGATTGCTGAACTCTTCCCCGACTGGGTGTGAATTATCCTGTCTGGCAAATGTTATGCCGTTACCATTCATCCATTGGCACACCGTCTGCATGGTCTCGCCAATATAGAATTACTGGGTATCTTGTGGTATCTTGTGATATCATTGCCCGCTGCATATGTGACAAACAACTTTGCCTGAGTCACATGAGTACTTGTCGTGTACGTGCTGGGTGGTGTACCAATGGGTGACGGTAGTGTCCATGTCTTGCAAAGGTTGCGAAGGCATGGTGCTGTGATGTTGTGGTTAATGGTATGTGAAGGCTGCGTAGTTTACTGTAAACGGTCGTATGTTATAATTTTGCTGGGTGTTTGAAGGTGAGAATTGAAGTCATGGGGACGTTGTTAGTGAGATGCTCATCATCATTGGTGACATGCTGAATTCTGTGAAGAACGTGCTGATCTCCAGGAAAGTACTCACGATGAAAGATACTCTATTAGTCGCACCCTCTGTCTGCCTTCTGACGAGTTCACAGCAGATTTTCACTGTGGCACAGCGGAACTGGTGATCAATCAGTTCAACATGTACCCCATCATCATGAGGATATCCTTCAAAATCTTTAGGTGTATATCGCATTATTCCTCATCTGAGCGGTTCCTGTGCAGGTGAAGCGCTTGTCCTTATGGTATGGCTTCTTTAATATAGTTGGGGTGGAAGCTGGAGAAGTACAGCATCATGTAGTTATCCTTGAGCTTGCGGTGGAGTGAGATACTGAGGTGTTATTTCTTAATTTTGGTTTGTGGTGGGTTTGGTTGTATCATCCTTATAAATGGAATATGCCTTCAGTTAAAACCACGATCAGAAATAACAGGAAAATCTCAGCAGATCTTACAGCGTCTATTCAGAGCGAATCAGAGACAAATATTTCAAAACTTCATCAGAACTCGGTAATCTCCCACAGGCACTGCCAAACTGGTTAGTTTCGACAGCAGTTTCTGTTTTTGCTTCAGATTCCCAGAATCCACAGTTCTTTACATTAACCATTAAAGCAATGCAGAAACTTTTTTATCGTTCGTCATACCAAATGTTTCTGTTTGGAAAACATTTTCCTGACCCCATTAGAAACACGAAACGGTGCAGCACAGAAAACAGATGCATTATGAACATCAACCACAGTCTCCCTGGGGCTATTGAACCAGTAACATTTCAGTTAACAGTCGAATGAGCTGATAATTCCAACCTAACACCTTGGACGATCCTCGAAAGCAGTCTGTGATTGACCTCCAACTTCAGGCTGCCATTCCCAGAACGACAACTGTCCTCTATCAGTTTTAAATTTCTGAAATAAGGACTGGGACATTCATAATGGAGACATGGGAACAGTCTGATCCTATCCACGACAGACACATCCATGTCACTGGGAACCAGCTCTGCTGCAATCGGGGACATCTCTCTTCGAACCTCTCAGTACCTTGTGTGGTATCGAGTATTTTCATTGTCCCAGTGTCCATATGAGGTTTGTTACTTCAATGTCTCCAATCAGTTCATGTCCTGAGAACATCAGAATCAATGACCCGTCTTCTAAAAGAAGGGGAAGTTATCCTGACTGTTTCCGGTCAGTCTGACAGTTCACCCTTCTTCATTCTCCTCTGAGTCCATTTCCCAAAGAGTTTCTGAAGATTCACGAAGCTGGAGACTGGGTGACGTGCTTTACCTCCTTAACATGTTTTTCACCTGACAAGTGATAATATTTCCCCAAAATCTCTTCACAACCGTCTGTATTTCACCATGTCCAGGGATGTGAAGTCCCGTTTTGTGGACGGATTCCCGATGTTGGTGAGTTTCGCTTTGGAGCAAAGATGGTTTGTCAGCAATTTCCTGCGGCTATTTACAATGATGGGAAAATTAGTGGTGGGGGATTGGCTCTTCGACGAGCGGGGAAAGTGTTGCCACTGACCAGAGTTAGTGAACGGAGGACTGGGGTAAAAGGAATCTATTCAAAAGCAGCACTTCTGCAAAGTACATTCAAAGAATACTGCAAAATCTCGATGGGCCTGGCAGTAACTGTGAAAAGAGAAACGGAGATAATGGTTTAAGTGTGTTGCATTTTTTATTAATAACGTGAGTTTGCTAAGTCTTATCAACTGGCTGGTCTTGATTGTTGAGACGAGATTTCTGAACTGAGTGAAAACTCGTCCTGCATGACATCACTGAAAACGGAGCCAGCAGAATTCGAACCAGCGGAGGGAAGCCTCAGTGGATTACTAAATCATCACCTTTATCACGCGGCTATGAATGCACGCGCGCAATGCTGTCTTAGTATGTCTTATGTAATGGAAAGTTCCAACCTGAAACACCAAGATTTGGCTTTTCCTAGCACCCCAGCATCCTTCTCCTTCCGAAAGCAAGAGAGTGTGACAGCGAATACTGGGGTACCAAGAAAAGCCAAATCCTGGTGTTTCAGGTTGGAACTTTCAGATGGTAGCAAATCTGTGAGTGTCCTAACAACGGAGGGTTGTGAAGGCTGTGATAGTCATGGCCACAACAATTTTAATTGCACACATATTGATGAGAGGTAAAGTGGATGGATAGGATCCATTTTCAAGTGCAGAGAGGTGAATAAACACAGCACTGGATTGCGAAAGAAAAATGTCCTTGCATTTGTCTAGCCATTTCACTGCCAGTAGAATTACGCTCATTGAAGTCTTCTTGAAAAAAGTCACCACTGGCAAATCTGATGTGCAAATTAGGTCTACTATTTTTAATCAGAGGTCAAAATATGAAAATGTTTCAAATACACGGAGCGGCACTGGAGAGTGCAGACCTACCTTCAGGGGCTTATTCTGCTCTGATGTACACCCGCGAGAAATTGGGACGAGAGTTCGTTCTCACAGCTGAAGGGATCAAACATTTAAGAAAATGATAAGGAGGATATTCACTCTTTCAGATGGTAGAAAATCTGTGGGTTTCCTAACAACGGACGGTTGTGAAGGCTGTGATAGACAGACATGGCGCATCACGGAGATGAGGATAAAAACGGGGGTTGAGAATTAACCAAATCAGCCATGATCTCATTGAATTTTGTCGCAGACTTGATAGGCTAAATTGCTTCCATCTGCTCTCGTATCTTTGCCGTCATTTGGAAGATACCGGACACCATTTTAAAAGAAGAAAAGCACAACTTTAGGTCGAGGTGGTTTCAGTCAAACTGAATCAAAATTATTTATTGAGCGAAAAATCACACTGGCATTTTCCAGATTTCTTTGCTAGTATGACTAGCAGAGTTGATCAAGGTCGTCTCATTGTACTTGGGCATGAAACAAACCAAGATTAGTGACATAATCTTCATTTTATTTATGTCGAAAGTAATGTATTTCCTGATGGTCACAACAAAGGAGATTGTTCCCAAGAAAAGACAGAGACTAAGTCAGCTGTAAATTAATCAATGACCAAAATATGGCTCGCGTTGTTCTCTGGGACATATCTGATTTACTGATTATTGTCATCCAAACTTCTTTTACTATTGAACCGTGAGTGGGAGATGGGAAAATAACATCACCCGTAACTATTGCCATCTTTTATCACTCACATGTAGTATTTGTTTCTTGTATGTAGTGGTTACTGCGAGTGCACTTGTAAACTATACCTGCGGATGACTTCTTTCCTCACTGTTCCTCATTTCTACACAAACACGTTTTACGTCCTTATCTCCTGAATCAAAGTAATATGCAACCATTGCATAAATGTCACTAATACCTTGGTATTTCACATGCCTCCGTTTGTCACCTTCCAATGTTAATTAATAATTTGCCGTGTTGCCATTGCACACAATAAGAGATAATAAAATACAGGGAGGTGTGCCAGGTTTGCAAACGCACGTTATTGAGGCTAAAACGCAGGTTTCTGACCACAATACGATCATGGAAGCATGCACCGAACCGTGAGGAAGCACACACTAAGTCCAGTTCCAGAAAAAACACTAAATACATCTCTCGGCTAATAGTTTGGATGTACTTCTCAATGAGCAATCGATTTTTATATACGTTCCAACAGTAGTTACAACACAAGGAATTAACCAGTCCTGCAGACGGTCCAAGCCCCTGAATCAGAAACACTCAATGCCCTACATACAACTACAAGAACAGCTGCCCGTGGCGTATACGGGCTGGCTGAAGTTCATGATTGCAGCTCGCTAGTTGTCCGACTGTTTCTCCGATATAGTGTTTCGTGCAGTCCCTGCGTGGAATCTTGACAACCACATTTGTCATGCACAAGATGGGCATTGTATATTGTTTTCTTGTGAGGTTTCCCTCAGCGAGGCTGTTGGTTTATGTGCTGTCATAATTCCGAGTGTTCAGAGGAGTCTGGCTATCAGTTTCCGAAAATTTATTTTAATAAAGGGAAGCATGGTGTTTCAATTGCTTTGTGGCATATCCTAGTTGACAATTTAGTGTGCTAGACATCTGAGAATGCAGTTATGGGATACATATTCTTGGCAAAGAATTTGTGTGGCCGTCACTAATTGCCACGGCCATCTGTCCCTAGTAGCTATACGTTCAGACAGCAAGCATCCTTGAGAGCAGCACAACAGTAGTAGGACAGGGCAATCAGAAGGCAGCCAGAGAATTTCTAGAAGCAGGGCACCCATCCATGGATTCCATCAATAAACACATTGATCAGGATCCAATCTGCAACACCAACAACCGGACCCAGCGGCAATGAAACTAAATCAATTCCAACCGCCACAGGACAGTAGGCTTCACAAGAGGCTCTGCAACCCTGAGGATGTTACCCAGAACTGTGAGGATCCCACTTCCCAGCACCGCAAAACATTCCAACAACATCTCCATGAAGCACACGAGCTTCGCATCTTTCTGCTACAAAGCACTCCGATTTTTCACAGCAGAGAATTGTACACTGAACTCCCGCGTGCAAGGTGAGGATGCCAAACCCAACACGATCAATAATGACAGTGAGAGCGAGGGCAACAAATTCCATTGTCATATGGACAACCACAAACACTCTCTTTGGAAGGTACCTTTAAATATGAAAGTCTGTGCAGCAGTATAATCGGGGAACCAAGCAGCCTGCGCTGGGTATTTATATTTCAGACAATTTCCTTTGTTCACCGTTTTCACTGAACGTGAATGGATATTACTATTTCATTGCTGATATGAAACCAGATTCTGCATTGTATTTGCTCGCCGTTTTTGTTGTTGCAGTGGCGAAAAGGTTGGCAATCGCGATGAAAAATGTTTTTTGTATTTCTCTCATTTCCTTCATTACTGTCCTGGTAAAGGGGGCTGGTGATTGGTCCTTAGATCAGATGGAGTCATCAGCGCATTGTTGACCTAATTTCATCACGAGTGCAATTGGTAAACTTCATTTTTCATGGGTTATTGCTGTTCCGTTTTGTTTTATGTTTGTTGAGCACTTCCTGTGACTTGGCAATGCACAAAATCTCCAGTTTGTCCTGAATTGCCTCGCTGCCATTTCTCTGAGCAGTTCATGACATAATCGGCTTGCACTGCATCAAAGGCAGCATGCATGCTTCGGTGTGTCTGGCAAAGGTCCACCCTTTCTGTTTTGCTTCTGTTCCACATGAAGAGCTGTCAGTTTCTGGATTCGTTGGAGAGCTGAGGGGGGTAACATTATCCGTGCGGGATTACTCTTCAGCCAAACTCTTTGATGGCAATGTTGGGAAGGTGCCAAACGAATGGACATTGGCAGCAAACGTCCGGAAAGTCCTTCATCGCTGGATCAGATCGTCCCATCCACCCTCCAGAAATACAGGCAAACGCGCTGACTGCGTAACAAACAGAGTGCATTTTATTTGCAAATGATCCATTAAAACTGGTGACAGCTCCTGGAGCACATCAAACTTGCCAAGCGTGGAAAGAGACCCTACTTTCGAACCTGTCCCTGCAGAACAGATAACCGAAATTAATTGAACCAAATTTGCCAAAATGTGTTCCTTATCTCTCCGAATCCTTCCCGTCTATATACCCATTCGGAAGCCATTGAATTTAACTTAAATGTGGCAAATCATTCTGCAAACACAAAAAATGTCTGTGGGAACTCGTTGAATTTCTGCATGACACCATGAACAAACTTTAGGCCAAAGTTGGAAACTGTGACTAGAATAGATGGATCTCTGATTAATCTCTGTCTTTTATTGGGAACCATCTCTTTCACTGTAACCATCAGGATAGAACATTTCGTTCGCCAGAAAAAGAAATGAATATGTCACGAACCTTTGTTTGCTTCAGGTCCAAGAATACTCAGATCAATAGCTCTCTTGCTTACCTCTGCTGGTCATGTTCGCAAAGAGATCTAGCAAATTGCCAAGTGTGATTTTCCTTTCAAGAAATAATTCTGACTCAGTTTGGCTGAAAATATCTTTTCCTAACTTTGTGTTTTTGTTCTTTTACAATTTTATCTCGCACCTTACAAATGACAGCAAAGGTATGAAAAGAGATGGAAGCATTTCGCTCATCAAGTCAGCGACAGCTTTCAATGAGATCACAGCTAAATTGATCAATGGTCAAGCTAAGTCTGCGGTCTGTAGTCATAGCCGAGTGGTTAAGGCGATGGATTCGGAATCCCTTGGCGTTTCACCACGTAGGTCCGAATCCTGCTGACTACGTTATGAATGCTTTACTGCTGGAACAATTTTCGCTCAAAGTTCAAAAAACTATTTTGCAAACGAGGCCGGTAATTTGATTAGACTTGGGAAACTCGAGTTCTTCATCAGAAATGTTCCATATTTAAAACATTATCTCTGTTTCTCTTTCCAGATACACTGCTCGACACATCGGGTTTCTGCAGTTGCTATTGAACGTCCTAAGCAGAAGTGCTGCTTTTCATTAGATTCCTTTAATCCCTGACCTCTGTTCTCTGACTCGGGTCAGAGCAACACTTCCTCCTGCTCGTCAAAGTGCACATTCCACACCGCTCCCTCTCCCATCATGACAAACAATCGCAGGAAATTGCCACTTAACCATCTTTGTTCCAAAGTGAAACTCACCAGCCTCGGGAATCTCTCCACCAAACGGGACTTCTCATCCCTGGACATGGTGCAAACCAGAGGATTGTGAAGAGATACTGTGAAAATATTGTCAGTTGGCAGTTGGAAAAATGTTGAGGAAGCAAACCATATAATTTAGGCTCCAGCTTTATAAATAGAACATAGAACATAGAAGAATACAGCGCAGTACAGGCCCTTGGGCCCTCGATGTTGCGCCGATCCAAGCCCACCTAAACGACACTAACCCACTATCCTCCATATACCTATCCAATGCCCTCTTAAATGCCCATAAAGAGGGAGAGTCCACCACTGTTACTGGCAGGGCATTCCATGAACGAACGACTCGCTGAGTGAAGAACCTACCCCGAACATCAGTCCTATATCTACCCCCCCCCCCTTAATTTAAAGCTATGCCCCCTTGTAATACCCAACTCAATACGCGGGAAAAGGTTCATACTCTCGACCCTATCTAACCCCCTAATCATCTTGTACACCTCAATCAAGTCACCCCTAAACCTTCTTTTCTCTAGTGAAAACAGCCCCAAGTGCCTCAGTCTTTCCTCATACGATTTTCCTTCCATACCAGGCAACATCCTGGTAAACCTCCTCTGCACCCGTCCCAATGCCTCCACATCCTTCCTATAGTATGGCGACCAAAACTGCACACAATATTCCAGATGCGGCCGTACCAGAGTCTTATACAACTGCATCATGACCTCAGGACTCCGGAACTCATCTTATGTTAGGACAAAATGTGAAAACTCAGTTAGAGCGCTCGAGGGTTCCAACGACATCAGGAAAGACCTAAAAAGAGAGCTGAGAAGAGCCAGGGGGAGACATGAGAAGTTGTTGGAAGATAAGTTCAGGGTTAACCCTAAGGCTTTCCATAGGTAAGTCAGGAATAAAAGAATGACGAGAGTTAAATTTGGGACAATGAAGGATAATAGTGCGAAGTTGTGTGTGGAGTCAGAGGAGATAGGGGAAGCAAATAAATATTTTTCGACAGTGTTCGCTATAGAAAATGAAAATGTTGCCGAGGAAGGTACAGAGATACTTGCGTCTAGACTAGAAGAGATTGAGGTTCACAAGAAAGAGATATTAGAAATACTGCAGAGTGTGAAAATAGATAAGTCAGGTGGGGCGGATTGGATCTATCTGATGTTGTTTAGCAAATGCACTGCAGGAAGGTACAAATCAAGCTGATGCTAACAACGGCTCGTTTTGAGCCGCTAATTTGCAGTGAAGTGGATGGCGCCAATAAAAGGTGTCAGGCATCTCGTCTAATTCCACATCCAGAGCTCGAAATGACCGGAGGTCTCTCGCTGAGTATCTGCAGGGTCTTGTTTGGACGACACCATGACACTTTTTCACTGGAGTGGATCATGAAATCGTGTCGTGACTGTGAATATAACGATGGAAACTTCCAGCAGAGAAGGAGGCGACCCTGAAGCAGGCAGCTGAGGACAAATGTTTCTCCTTTGCCAGTGAAAGGCACTGCTTCACAAATTGGAAACTTCGAAGTGAAGCAATGTTGGTGATTATCTTCGCTGCTTGTTCACCTTTTTAATTCTGATTCCGTGAAAGTCCATGGCATTACATATCGACATTCTGCCAACGCGGTGCTTGTCTCTTGGGCCAGTGGCGCAATGGATAACGCGTCTGCCTTGTTTCGCTTTAACCGTGGTCTCCGTTGACGCTCTCCTGTGAAGTCCTGGCGGGACGTCGCCTCTGTGCTTCCGCATTTAAAACTTGCACTTGTCCTATTGTGGATTTCAAATTCCAACTCTCCACAACGGAGACCTCCGTCAGTTTGGGGATATCTTACTGTGTGTCTCCCTCTGTGGGTGAAAATGAGCATGAGTTCCTCAAAAGAGTGACAATTCGTTGTGGGAGTGTCATACTTCTGCCCCGTTATTGTGCCTTTTAAGAGCATAGGATAACCTCATTGACATTTGCCCTGGAAACATGAGAACACACGAGACTTTGGGCCAAAGTTGGAAACTGCGACTAGAATAGATGGCTCTCTGATTAGCCGCAATGCACAATGGGCGGAATGGCCTTTTTCCCACTTTGTAAATTTTCGAAGACAAGTTGAAAATAATCTGCAACGAAAATGTTCAGAAAGGGTGTTTTAATTACACCAAATACTATAGTATCTATCGCCTTGTCTTGTTATTTACTTGTGAGGATTCGGTACTCTCAGCACCGTGGCCCGGATCGTATTCCCGCTCATGGAATGGTTGTATTGTTCAGCAAACATATCGGTGTACCAATACTTCTGCCGATTTTCCGATGCTGGCAGGTCATTGGTTTTGTCCAACACATTATGAAAGTTAACATAAAACAAATAGCTGCAGTTTCTGGAAATCTTAACCAAAAACGAAAATTGTTTGCGGAACACAGCAGGACTGGCAATAGAAAGGTCGACTTGCCTGCTCTTCGGATGCTGCCTGACCTGCTGTGCTTTTCCAGCATCACTCTGATCTAAAATCTGGTTTCCAGCATCTGCAGTCCTCACTTTTACCTAGTTCCTTCAGTGTCGCTGATCCCAATTCAAGAACTCCATCTCTAGCGGTTTCATGTCGGTACCTCCGTGCTGAGGAGTTGAAGAGTGAAGAAAAGTAACTCACCCCCTCCATCTCTGGGGTAATTAGGAACTGAAAATGAATCGTGTCACATTTAAATATATCTAGATGCGACTTAATCTTTGTCTTTTATTGGGAACCATCTCTTTCGTTGTAACCATCAGGAAAGAACATTTCGTTCGCCAGAAAAAGAAATGAATATGTCACGAACCTTTGTTTGCTTCAGGTCCAAGAATACTCAGATCAATAGCTCCCTTGCTTACCTCTGCTGGTCATGTTCGCAAAGAGATATGGCAAATTGCCAAGTGTGATTTTCCTTTCAATAAATAATTTTGACTCAGTTTGGCTGCAAATATCTTTTCCTACCTTTGTGCTTTTCTTCTTTTACATTGGTGTCTCGCACCTTACAAATGACAGCAAAGGTATGAAAGGAGATGGAAGCATTTAGCTCATCAAGTCAGCGAGAACTTTCAATGAGATCACGGCTGATTTGGTCAATGCTCAACGCGGCAGCACTGTCTGTAGTCATGGCCGAGTGGTTAAGGCAATGAATTATAAATCCATTCGGGTTTCCCCACGTAGGTTCGAATCCTGCTGACTAGGTTATGAATGCTTTCCTGCTGGAGTAATTTTGGCTCAAAGTTCAGAAAACCTATTTTGCAAACCGAGCCGGTAATTTGATTAGACTTGGGAAACTCGAGTTCTTCATCAGAAATGTTCCATATTTAAAACATTATCTCTGTTTCTCTTTCCAGATACACTGCTCGACACATCGGGTTTCTGCAGTTGTTATTGAACGTTCTAAGCAGAAGTGCTGCTTTTCATTAGATTCCTTTAATCCCTGTCCTCTGTTCTCTGACTCGGGTCAGTGGCAACACTTCCTCCTGCTCGTCAAAGTGCTCATTCCCCACCGCTCCCTCTGCCATCATTACAAACAACCGCAGGAAATTGCCAC
>NW_025206531.1:8359-11801 GCF_004010195.1 Chiloscyllium plagiosum | reverse complement strand
ACCAATGTCCTGTGTAGCCACAACATGACCATCAAACCCTGTACTCAACTGTCTGACCAATAAAGTCATACGTACCAAATACCATCTTCACAGTCCTATCTCTGTGCGACTTTAATTTGAATGAGGTATGAACCTGAAATCCAAGGTCTCTTTCTTCAATAACACTCCCTCAGACCTTCCCATTAAGAGTAAAAGTCCGGCTCAGATTTGCTTTCCCAAAATGCAGCACCTCACGTTTATCGAAATTGAAATTCATCTTCCACTCCTCAGCCCAATGGCTCATCTGATTAAAATTACGTTGAAGTTCCAGGTAACCTTCTTGTGTCCACTCCACCTCCAATTCTCGTGACATCTGAAAACCTATTAACTAAACCTCTTAAGCTCACATACAAATTATTTATATGAATGACGAAAAGTAAAGGACCCAGCGTTAATCTTTGTGGCACCCCACTGGTCACAGGCCTCCATTCTGAAAAATCCACCCTCCGTCACCACACTCGATTCTCTACTTTTGAGCCAGTTCTGTGCACAAATGACAAGTTCTCGCTGTATTTCATTTGATCTAACTTGCTAACTAGTCTCCCATGGGAAACCTTGTCGAATGCCTTATGGAAGTCCATATAGATCACGTCTACCGCTCTGTTCTTATTAATCCTCTTTGTTACCTCTTCAAATAACTCAATCAATTTTGGGAAACATGGTTTCCCACGCATCCTACCCATGTTGACTATCCGTATTCAGTTTTTGCCTTTCTAAGTGCATGTATATCTTGTCCCTCAGGATTCTCTTCAACACATTGCCCACCAGCGACGTCAGGCTCACTAGTCTATAGTTCAATGGCTGGTCCTTACAAGCTTTCTTGAAAAATAGCCCCACGTTAGCCAACCTCCAGTTTTCCATCAACTAACCTGTGACTATCGATAATACAAATTCCTCAGTCAGAGGCCCACCAATAACTTTTCTAACTTCCCACCGAGTTCCGGGGTGCACCATATCAGCTCCGGTGGATTTATCGTATGTTATGCTTTTCAAGACGTCCATACTTGTCAACATGTCACCATCAATTGCCGCATATTCCATATGTTCCATGTCTTTCCTCGCCATAAAAGGTGATGCAAAATACTCATTTATTATCTCCCCATTTATTGCAGCTCCACACAAAGTCCACCTTGGTGATCTTCGAGGTGTCCTGTTCTTGCACTCGGTACCCTTTTGTCCTTTCCTTTTGTACGTTTGTCCTTGCCAAATGTTCCAATCAAATCAAACACACCCAGAAACTATTGAAACAAATTAAATTCACAGAGAATTTTCCTCTTCTTTATTCCCATTCGAACTTTTATGGCTGGCATAGCTCAACATGTCGTACGAAGAAAGTTTCTGACAATCTGTCCAAAACCGAAATTCTCCAAATCCAAATGCTGAGCTTGATGACATAAAGTGTAAAACCATGTCTACACTTTCCATCAAAAACTCCTGGCGTTTTTTTCAGAACTGAAAATAAAAACGACAACTGCATAGAGTTATACAGTATGGAAGGGGAACAAATAAACATTCATGTCTATCCAGGCTTCCCAATTACCTATCCAGCTCATCCCAATATCCAGTCTTATCTCCATATCCCTGCAGCGTCAATGTGCTGATTACAAATTAAGATCATTTAATCGAATAATTGCAAAGGCACATTAGAAACGGGAGGTCTTGGGAGTCAAGTCGGTAAGAGTGAGAAGAAAGGATTAGATTCAGGAAATGTGTCGGAAACATTTGCGATTTCACGCTGTGATATAATTAGACTTAATATTGATCAATTCTAAGTACAGATAGCAAACTTGATTCGTTTTCTATAACTCCAAAATTGAGAAAAGGTTGTTTGCGAGTAATCTTTCTTTTATATTTGCATGTGTATCTCTATCAATGCTGCAAGGTTTTCAGGTAAATGTTTGATTTCTTTATCGCATTCTATTGTCTAATCTAGAACTTCTCCTTGTGGATACATTTTCACAAATGCCTGATTGGATTCAAATGAAGGATAGAAGCAACAACAGCAGAAAAACAGTTTGAGTTCAATTTGAAGCAAGGATTATTGAACCAATATTGACCGTTGTTACAAATAAAAAGACAGCTGTGGAACAGCTCTTGCAAGAGATATTACAATAGTTTCCAATTGAAAATTTCAATGAAGCATCTCAAAGGAGGTCATTATTCAAATTAATGGCAATTTGATTAAATTTTTAATGGACTGAAGCTAAAGAAATGTCATAATTTGGAATGGATCAAAATGTAATTTTGATGATATGAATGTTTTCAAGCACTTGGATTTGTTAAATGCTTCTAAGATCTTGAAACATTTTAAGATGTGTTAACATGATTGACGTGTGTGATTTTGCTGCTCCTTTTACAAGTTTATGTTGTCTTTGTTTATTTTTCCAAGAGGTCGAAAAGAAAGTTTCCGAAATGCCTGCGGGAATGTATTTGAATAAGCTTTCAAGTTTAAAGAAAAAAGCGTGTACAACCAAAAGGGAGTCACCAGTCCCGCTCAGCTCAGCTTTACGCTGTTCTGGTTTGGTTTGATGTCCGCAAGCATTCAGTTGGGCAGCAGCTGGTTCGAATAAGTAAGTCCATGCTGATCCTTCCTCTCTCTGACGTCTCTCCTGTCAGACCCTGTGTTTTATTTTACTCTTTGCCAAGCGTTGTTCATGCACATTGTTGCAAGTAGTTGGAAATACATCATTAAGTTTGGATAATCTGTTCAGTTTTTGAATAGGTTTAATTATTCTGTTTTCTGTTCTCTTTCGTTTGTGTTTCATTTTGTAATCTTGCAAATACATTCCGTTTTGTTTAAGACAGACTGGTTGCACCAATTGCATCATCCCTGGAATGTCCACAACTCACCTGCTTAACAGAAACAAGATAGTTACAGTCGGGGTCAATACTTTTGAAATATCTTTTGGGCGGGTGTGTATGTCCTCGTTCAAAACACGTGCCTTCATTGCATTCTAATCACCTCCACTAACGTCAGCGATGCGTCAGATAAAGGCCACAAAGCAATGTTCCACAACCACATATGACCAAATATTAAATAAGATTATTATTTTGATTAATTAATAAATACTTAAGTACTGGAGAGAACTGACTTTTTTCAGAACATGGTCATTGGGCGAATTCTCGTCCATCACTGATTAAAAAAGAAGTACATCTGACCATCTCTCGACAAATACAGACCCATCTGTTGGGTATGATTTGCACAATATTTCAGGATTATTCACCACTATTTCAGCCAGCTTCAATGGGATGCTACCACCAGAAACATGTTTCCTTCTCTCTTGTCAGCCATCCGCAGAGAACCGTTCCCTCTGGTATATCCTGGGCCGCTCCCTATCCACCGTCGACCTCACACCCGACAGCATCATGGCACATTCCCATGTAACCACAGATGGTGTATTAC
>NW_025206531.1:5836-8218 GCF_004010195.1 Chiloscyllium plagiosum | reverse complement strand
TTTATAATCCAATATTCGACTCTTTCTCGAGGCATGATATTGAGACAGTCTGTGTCTTCAGCAGATCACTCGCATCCTCCTGGGGACTTAATGTGAATTTGTTCATAGTCGTAAAATCATACAGAATTTAACACAGACCCTTTGATTCAACTGGCAAGTGCCGAACAGATGTGTTGAGATGAACTAGCTCCATTAGCCTGTGTTTGTCCATATCACTCTCAGCATTTCCTATCCATGTATATGCTCAATTTCTTAAAATGCTGTCGTTTTGATCGCTGCTACTGCTTCCTCCACAGACTCATTCCACATGTGCACCACCAACACTTTGAAAATTTGTTCTGCAAGTAACTTTAAATGGAAATTGGAAGTCCGAGACAGGTTTCCCTTAAAGTAAACTTACAGGTTGAGTCGGCAGTTAGGAAGGCAAATACAATGCTGTCATTCATCTCGAGAGACCCGGAATGTAAAAATAGCGATGAACTTCTGAGACTTCATAATGTTATGGCCATACCACATTTAGAATATTTGAGCAAGTCTCAACCACATATGCCAGGAAATATATATTCACGCTGGAACAGGTTCAGAGAAGGTTCACGAGAATAATCCCAGGAATGAAAAGTTTAACATATGATGATCGCTTCATCGAGCTGGGACTATACGTACGAGGTATTGAAAGATGACTGGGGGATTAGATTGAAATTTACTGAGTAATGAATGGCCTGGACAAAGCGGAAAGAAGTTTCCATTGGTAGGAGAGCCGAGGATCGAGGGAAGAGCCTCAGATTAAAGAGAAGACACTTTAGACATAGATAAAGGGAATCGATTTATGGACCAAAACAAGCACACCCAAACGTATATTGCGAAGGCAGTCTAGACTGTAACACCTTGCTTATTTTAACGCTAAGTGTAAGATGCTTTGTTACAGATGAAATTCGATTGCGCAAACTGTTGGTTATTAAAGAAAACAATTTTTCCATACACTCTAAGTAAAATGCAGAAAAAAACTTAACAACAAGAGAAGAAAAAGCTGATTTTACTGAAACTCTATCGAAATCGCTAATAAAATAATATATTAACGACGACTAATTAACTGTTGCAATGCAGTAGCATCACATAAACACACACTTGGCCAAGGCAGATTCAGCAAGGTCAATTTTCTGACATGCCATTTTAGTAGCTGAAAGAGAATCCCAGCCTTTACTTCTAACAGAGACAGGGATAAGAGCTCCCAGATCCAGTATAAAGATACCAGCAAAGGCTATTGAAGGCAACAACTTGGAAAAAAAACAGGTCCTGGGTAGATTGTACCCACCAGTTCAGGCCATTTCTACTGTTCCAAATTAAAAAAAAAATCAAGGCCACACAAGCTTTTTACTTTACAACAATTGGAACAGAACATTCAGCATCTTTCTTCATTTACAAAACTTAAAGCCGTCGTATCATCACATTTGCCATGTCCTTCTTTCAACTTTACGAGAGTCCAATACCAGAGGAAATAAGCCTTTGGTGAGACAGGAAAAGAGATAAGGAGATAAGGCGAAACTTCTCTACCACAAAGAGAGGTGAATCTGTGGGATTTATTATCACATAAGGCTATGGAGGACAGGTCATTGAGAATATTTAAAACAAAAATAAAAACGTTCTTGATTGCCAAGGTGATCAAAGGTTGTGTGGAAAAGCAGTACAACGGGGTTGAAAACAAAATCCTTCGTTCAGGATGAAATGGAAGAGCAGGCTCAATGGGCCGATTGGCCTAAATTCTGCTGCTGTTTTGTGGTCTTAAGATCTTACAGTACATGTTGGTTAACAGGGGTGTGGGAGTGGGGCTGGTCAGTGTGGGATGTTCTTTGAGGGTTTGTGCGGCGAAGATTGGCCGAATGGCTTTTTCTCACACTGTCAGCACTCTCTGGATTACAAATATGTCCTGTCTAACCAAAGGCTTATTTCTTCTGGTATTGGACTCTCATAAACCCCGTGTCTTCCGATGGTTCTTATTTTGCTTCTTCATGTCGTGACTGTCAGACATATTAAGGTTGCCACAGGAGACCACAGGAGACGCCGATAACAGAACAACAAAATTAATAAATGCGACACATAAATGAAGAGCATGAGGAACTCCATTGCTTTGGACTTTGCCATTTCAGGCAGTTTCGTGCTGTGTTGTCTGACATATATTGTACATTTTCTATTTGGGCTAATTTCAGGTGACAGCTATTCGGTCGGTTCAAATCCCAATAACCCAAAATTTATTGGCAGTGAATCGGATACATGCTGCAACTCTTACATTTATGCACGTATACGGGTATTTATGCAATGACACAACGTTTACAGGTGATTTCAAAGATTCTTTCAAATACTTCACCAAGAGTATTACGACATGTC
>NW_025206531.1:3989-5251 GCF_004010195.1 Chiloscyllium plagiosum | reverse complement strand
TTACTGGAGGTCAATCAACGCAGTCCCAGTAAATCAAAACAGAAAATCATCAGGGTCGTGTCATGAGGTCAAAAATATTTCGCTGTTATCAACAATCGTCCCTCCATCAAAGTGGGGATTGACGATTTCACGATGTGACACAAGCAGGAGTCTCATTTGGTATGGAAAATGTAATTCCTCGTATAAAAGCGACGGAATTGGACACACCAACGGGTGTTTCTCCACTCTCCATGTTTCCTTCTCATTTTCTCCGAGTTTCTTCTGCTTTTTCAATCATTTTATTTTCCCGCTGCTCTCAGTCTAGCCTCCATGCGCCTCCAGACAGATCCCATCCTGGTCTCTCGTTGGCTCTCAGTCTGGTCTCTCCGCGGCTTATGACCTGTCCTGAACTGATATCTCGGCAGCTGTCAGCCAGATCTCTCGGCAGGATGTCAATGGTCTCTCGAAGTTTCGTGGCAGTATTTTGGCTCGGCATTGGAGTGTATCCTGCCGAAGTATGTCCCCTGAGGCACGGGGAGTTATCGATGAGGCTGCAATTTCAACAGCACCGATTCTGTGTGTGGTGGTGGCATCGAAGGCAGACAGCAGAGCGAAATGCACGGAGGAATCTTCAGTTGAATGGTTAACATATTTGTTTAATACCTAGTTTAATCCGTGAGAAACGTTCGTGTTAACTGCTGACAAATTATTTAATTTTCTAATATTCTATGAAGGAATACTTCGCTTTGTAATTCATGTTTCTCTTCGTACTTTGTACCTCAACCTTTTTGTGCCGAGGTAACTTGCATCTGAGATGGAATCATGTCTGCCAACATTATACAACTTTCACTTTACACCTTCACTTCAATACGTAACTTCACGTTGCAAATACAATCTGAAAAGCGAGTTCACCAGTAACGAGAACAACAGTAATTTTTCAACAATAAATATGACATGGCCATGCAAAATTGAAATAGTGGCCAAGTTATAAAGGTAACACGGCGCATAAAATAAGTATAGCACAAACATACCAAAGCTCTATCGCTCTGAAAGTTGTTTCACTTTAAGAAAAGAGAGTGCAGACCTTCAAGCGCACAGTCAAAGGGTATCTATGCAGGCAGGAAATTGGAGTTGTCAAAACAACCAGATCATCCATGATGTTATTACATTTTGGAACTAGTGTGTCAGCCGGATAACTGCCATTGGTTTTAACTCATGTAGTTGCGCTCTAGTACACAATATCAAAACATAATTTTGCCAAATGTGACCGAGCGTGTTATTGG
>NW_025206531.1:1409-3792 GCF_004010195.1 Chiloscyllium plagiosum | reverse complement strand
GGGGCAATGCCTACGTGAAATTCTAAGTGGGCTGTCGGGATAAAATGAAAATAGATTTGAAGTGGTGAATGAAGGAGTCCACCTCCCGCGATGAGCCACTCTTCCTAAAGGGATTTATGAACCGCATTATTCCTCTTCAATTACTCCCCTTCCAGGCTTCCATGAATATTTGTTGTTTTTTTTTAAATTGACTGATGGAATTCCAATATAAGTATGCACTATCTACTCCATCGAAAGTTCGGATGAATTTTTAAACCTGGTTATGGGTAACTGGGAGTTTTGGTGTTCATGTTAACAACTTCTTCTCCTCTAAAACAACAACTGCAAAATCCTCAATGAAAGTCATACGCAAATAAAATAGAGAGCAAATCACTTCGCACCTTACACAATTAAAAAAAAACACACTCCCACAGCATATCTGCACAAATGTAAATCAGAGTAAAGTTTATTCTTCTTTGTTCTGGTTGAACCTCTCGGGCCAGTACAGCTCGGTGTTTGGTACTAAGAAAACATTCGGTGTATTCGCCTAAAAACGAGATTCCCTGAATGCAGATACAGGACTTGGTTACATTCAAAGTAAAAGAATCCCGACACGGTTCCACTGTTCCATCAAACAGCCCTATCCCTTGTTCAGAAGTAAAACAGAATAAATAATGAAATGCAGAATGATACAGTATATACAACATTGAACATTACAGCGCAGTACAGGCCCTTCGGCCCTCGATGTTGCGCCAACATGTCATACCAATCTGAAGCCCATCTAACCGGCACTATTCTGTGTACGTCCATACATTTGTCCAATGACGATTTAAATGTACTTAAAGTTGGCGAAAGTACTACCGTTGCAGGCAAAGCATTCCATACCCTTACTACTCTCTGAATAAAGAAACTACCTCTAACATCTGTCCTTGATCTATCCCATCAATTTAAAGCTATGCCCCATCGTGCTCGCTGTCACCAGACCTCGAAAAGGCTCTCCCTGTCCACCCTATCTAACCGGCTGGTCATCTTATATGTCTCTATTAAGTAACCTCTGAACCTTCTTCTCTCCAACGAAGACAGCATCAGGTCTCTCAGCCTTTCATCGTAAGACCTTTCCTCCATACCAGGCAATATCCTAGTA
Organism: Chiloscyllium plagiosum; assembly: GCF_004010195.1. Taxonomy (NCBI): domain Eukaryota; kingdom Metazoa; phylum Chordata; class Chondrichthyes; order Orectolobiformes; family Hemiscylliidae; genus Chiloscyllium; species Chiloscyllium plagiosum. Next base: position 2,669 of record NW_025206531.1, on the reverse strand, counting down.
AATCTCTTATGCATCATTTCCAAAGCTTCCACATCCTTCTTGTAATGCGGTGACCAGAACTGTCCACAATACTCCAAGTGCAGCCGCACCAGAGTTTTGTACAGTTGTTGCATAACTTCATGGTTCCGGAACTCGATCTCTCTATCCATAAAAGCTAAAACACTCTATGCTTCCTCAACAATCCTATCAAAGTTGGTGGCAACTTTTAAGGATCTGTGTACCTGGACGACGAGATCTCTTTGCTCATCGACACGACGAAGGATCTTACCATAAGCCCAGTACTTTGCATTCTGGTTACTCCGACCAAAGTGAATCACCTCACACTTGTCCGCATTGAACTCCAATTTCCAGCTGTCCGCCCAGCTCTGCAGCTTATCTATATCTGTCTGTAACCTACAACATCCTTCGTCACTATCCACAACTCCACCGACATGAGTGTCGTCTGCAAATTTACGAACTCACCCCTCTACGGCCTCATGGAGGTCGTTTGTAAAAATGACGAACAGCAGTGGACCCAACACCGATCCTTGCGGTACACCACTAGTAACTGGAATCCAGGATGAGCATTTCCCATCAACAACCACCCTCTGTCATCTTTCAGCAAGCCAATTACTGATTCAAACTGCTATATCTCCCCCAATCCCATTCCTCAACATTTTGTACAATAGCCTACTGTGGTGAACCTTATCGAACACCTTGCTGAAATCCAAATACACCACACCAACCGGTTTACTCTCATCTACCTGTTTGGTCACGTTCTCAAATAACTCAATAAGGTTTGTGAGTCACGACCTATCCTTCACAAAACTGTGCTGACTATACCGAATCAAATTATTCTTTTCTTGATGATTATAATTCCTATCTCTTATAAACGTTTCCAAAACTTTACCAACATTTGAAGTAAGGCTCAGTGGTCTATAATTTCCAGGATTATCTCGACTCCCCTTCTTGGTCAGGGGAACCACATTTGCTAACCTGCAGTCTTCTGGCACTGTTACTGTAGACAATGACGAGTTAAATATCAATACCAAAGGCTCGGCAATCTCCTTCCTAGCTTCTCGGAGGATCCTAGGATAAATCCCCTCCATCACAGGTGTCTTATCTATTTTTACGCTGTGCAGGATTTCTAATATCTCTTCCTTGTGAACCACAATCCCACCGATTCTAGTAGCCTGTATCTCCGCATTCCCCTCGACAACATTGTCACTTTCTGGAGTGAACACTGTCGAAAAGTATTCATTTAGTGCTTCCCTTATCTCC
>NW_025206531.1:0-846 GCF_004010195.1 Chiloscyllium plagiosum | reverse complement strand
CATACTACCTCAGTTGACGAGTCCTCAATCATCCTTTCTGCAACTGTCATACAGTCCTTGAACAAAAATGCCTCACCTTCCCCTCTTTTACCATCTTCTCTGTTCTTAATGAAACATATAAATTCTGGAACCTGCAACAACCATGCCTGTCCCTGCTCTATCCATGTCTCTAAAATGGCCACAACTTCGAAGTCCCATGCACCAACCCATGCTGCAAGTTCACCCACCTTATTCCGGATGCTCCTGGCGTCGAAGAAGACACACTTCAAACCAACTTCTTGCTTTCTGGTCCCATCGTGCGTCCTTGAAAGTTGATTTCGGACCTCCGTACTCTCAACATTTTCTTTACTCGAACTACAATTTTGATTCCCCTCCACCTGCTGGATTAGTTTAAACCTACCAGAATAGCCTGAGCAAATACCTCCATTCAGCACATTGGTACCCCTCTGTTTCAGATGAAGACCATCCTGCTTGGAGAGGTCCCACTTACCCCAGAAAGAGCCCCAATTATCCAAAAATCAAAAACCCTCCCTCCTGCACGGTCCCTGGAGCCACGTGCCTGTATGGACTACGACATGTGGCTGCTCCCCCTCCCCATTCAGGATCCCCAAAACACGATCAGAGACATCAGGAACCCTGCCACCTGGGAGGCAACACACCAATCTTGAGTCTCTCTCGTCCCCACAGAACCTACTGTCTGTCTCCCTAACTATAGAGTCCCCAATGACTACTGCTCTGCTCCTCTTCCCCTTCCCTTCTGAGCAGCGGGGACAGACGCTGTGCCAGAGCCCTGTGCCCCACTGCTTTCCCCCGGTAAGTCGATAATCCCAACAGTATCCAAAACGG
>NW_025206530.1:7828-11800 GCF_004010195.1 Chiloscyllium plagiosum | reverse complement strand
CCGTATAAGCCCAGATGAGATATCTGCTCAACATGGAGCACTGTACAGAACAGGTTCAGTACAAGCCAGCAATCAGTCCAGGATGGAATATTGCACAGGTCTCTCCAGTCTACTAGATATCTGTCCAACACGTGGAGCAGCACACGACACACCGATGCATTCATTCAGAAACACTGACCAAATGGTCTGTCCCGCATGGGGTGATATGCAGTCCAAACCAGTGTTGTGCTCTTTAGACGTGGACAAGGCATCTGTACAGAATTGGAATCTGTGCAGTGAATGGATCTGTAAACCTGGAGCAGTTACCGTCAAAGCAGCTGTTTTCACCACTCCAGTACATTGCTGAGCAACACTGTGTAGGATTTCTGCCCATAGTGAGGGGAAACTTGCAGGCCATGGTGGAAGTGACAGGATGTGCAGCTCCCATTCTTTTAAAGCCCTATATGTCCATTGTGCCATGACAAGGGGGTGCTGTGGGTGTGAACGTCATGGCCAGAGAGAGATGGCGGGGGAATCAGTTAAAATATCAACAAACAAAATAATTTTGGGGAAAAGAGGGAAAGAGAGATTGAGAGACAATTTCATGGAAGATCACAGGTTTCAGAATGCTGAAATGAAGATATTTTTACACCAGCCAGCAACGTGAGCCTGAATTCCCAGGAATGGTGGGTGAATGGGATATTGGTGTGAGTTTGGATGATGGAAAGTTTTGGGTGAGCATTTGTTATTCACCTTTGTAACTGGGAGTGGAGTCAGCAGATTCTTCAACTCATTGGGCACAAACTAACAATAATTTATCTCAGGGCCATTTTCATTGAGTATGACTGAGGGATTATCTATACGAGGCTGAGTTAGTTTCCTGGTGCTATCTTATCGAACTCACCTCATTAACTACCCACCCCACCCCACGGTGTCCCTATCATTCAATACCAGCCTAATTCTCCCAAACTTCATGGCTGGAGGTAAACACCATCGCTTGGATGCCCCATGGATATTCTGTGATCCCCGGAACTGGTACCATTCTTAAAAGGCCAATTGGCAAACTGTTGAGCTTTCTCAGTTTGGAGCTGCCCTGCACAGTGGTGTGAGCTTATCGCCCTGCTCAGTGCAGGATCTGCCGTCTGAAGAAATGTCCAACAATTCAGGACAGGCATCAATAACCTTCCCCATTCTGCCAGGATAAGGGTCACCGTCTTCTCTCTCTGCTCCCACACACTCATTGAAATCTGTTCTAGCATCTCCCCCCGAACAAGGCTCATGCTCCACCACTCTCACTGCTTCATGCAGCACCTTCTCTCTCTCTCTATCGCCACTTTGCCCCCACACTATAAACACTGTATGTCTGTTATAACACCTACCCGAACAAGGCTCATGCTCCATCACTCTCACTGCTGCACGCAGCGCCTTTCCTCTTTCTCTCTTGCCTTTCCAATACCCTCACACGGTGATCGAATATTCTGGAGGATGCCGTATATGGGATGTTCCAGAAAATGTTTCAAGTAATTTCCGTTTTCAGAAAAATGTCAATGCATCAGTATGTAACATATAAAGAGAAGGAGTAGAGATGTATGTTATTCAAATCACATACAATAAACATCCATCATGAGGTTAATCAACTCTTCAAATGTTTTCTAGCATATAATAAGATTGCGGCTTATTTGATGGTTTTATCAGCTCCATGTTGCAGGAACTTTCAGTTGTTCAACCCCCTGGGTTTCTGTCACCGACCAGACGACACCCAGGCACTTTTATCCCGGTTTTCTTCAAGTGCCTGTTCGAGGGCATTTCCCATGGGGACGGACACTCCAGACAATATATTCCATCAGTTGTATACTTATATGAAATGATAAGCTCATTTTACACAGACTGACCAAAATCTACACTTATTTTATGGTTATCAGTAAGCAATAACAATTAGTGTCTGGTTATTTCACTTGTCTCATCTTATTGTATTCAGCCAAAAACAGCTTCTAAACACTTGTCTTGTTATAAAACACAATTTCTAGCCAAGGACATTTTTATCCTCAGCCGTTATCTTGACCGTTATCTGAATTGTACCTTTTCCCCTTGTTATGAAAGCTTCTATTGTCCTTTGTCTGTGGTTGTTCCTGTCTGTAACAGTTACAGTCTCCCACTCATTTGGCTGGATGGTTTGTGATGCAGAGGGAGGACACCAGCGCAGGTTCAATTCCCCGCACTGGCAGAGGTTACCATGAAGAGGACGCTCTCTCAACCTCAACCCAACACCTCAGGTGTGCTGACCCTCAGGTTAAACCACCATGAGTGGTCTCTCTCTCATGACAGAGCAGCCCCATGTTCCTTTGGAACTGTATTCTCTCACTTTTGCATTTATTTTATTTATCTACCTTACCATTTGTTTTGCATTACGTTCCTGGGTGTTTTGGATCAGTGTCATTTTGTACTACTGCCAGCATTTCCCCCATACTGCACATTCCTGCCCAATAATCATTGACTCCATTGTTATCTACGAACCTTCTGTCTTTGCCTCAAATATATTCAATATCTCTGCCTCCAATGCTCTGTGGGAAGAGATTTCCAAAGTCGCACAACACTGAGAAAATAATAAATAACCTCATCTGGGGTGTGAGGATGTTATTTTGTCTCCTTATTAGTAAAGACATAATGACATTGGAAGCAGTTCAGAGATGTTTCAATTCCCGCATTCCAGAAATGAACGGCTTATATTATGGAGGCTTTAATTTATTATTCTTGGAATAAGAGGTGATCTTATTGAAATATGCAAGACCTTGAGGAGCATGGATCAGGTAGATATCCACTGAGTGTTTGTCTAGTCCAAACTTGTAATTGTCACATAACCTCTACAGTGTGGAAGCAGGACATTCTGTCCATTGACTCCACACTGACCCACCGAACGGCATGCCACCCAGACCTACCCCCCCCCTACCCTAACTATGTAATCCTGCATTTTCCATGACTAAACCACCTAACCTACACATCCCTGAGCACAATGGGCAATTGCACGTGGCCAATTAACTCTAACCTGCACATCTTTGGACTGTGGGAGGAAACTGGACCACAGGGAGGAAACACCAGGAGATTTGAAGGTTGCAATTGAACTCAGCACCTTGGTGATATGGGACAGCAGTGCTAACCACAGATCCACCATGCTGCTCCATTATGTCTATTAGTTAGATGTGACTGCCTAAGGAAATTTGCCTGACGTGTTCCTATCACTGAACCAGACCCAGTCTGAGACCTTTATCAGCGGCCATATCACCAACCTGGTTACTTTTAAATTTGTTACGAACAGTGGATAAGCGGTACTAGAAAAGGTAACAGTCGCACCCTCCAACCACAGTCAGAACCGGAGTGAGGAGAATTCACAAGATGGGCATTTATTCAAGTGGGAATTCTCTTTCCCAGAAGTTTGTGATGGCTGAATCTTTATATTATATCGAGGCTGGCTTCGTCTGATCTTCCATAGACAGGTGAATCCGGAATAATGGTGCATGGACAGAAAAGTGCAGCTGAGAGCACAATGAGATGAACCATGTCCTACTTTACTGGTAGAGTAGTGACAAAGGGCCGAATTGCCCACTCTTGTCCCTCAGCCCTATGCTCTGATGTTCCATTCAGCCCTCCGGACCTGCTAAACAGGAGCAGATCGAGGTTACTCCGATGGTTAGGCCTTGTTTCGAAAATGTACTTGTAGAATCCCGGCTGGCTCAACTCCACTTTCCTGCTACCCCCTCGTATCTCTCAACTCGCTTATATGTTCGAAACCAATCCACCCCCTCTGTAAACACATTCAGTGACGCAGCTTCCACAAATCTCTGGGTTCGGGAATTCCAGAAATTCACTACCTTCTGAAAGATGACATTTCTTGACATCTCAGTTTGAACTCGATATCCCTTATTCTGTATCAACGTCCCAGAGTGAGACACTCTGCCCAGGTGTGGAACCACATTCTCAACAAATACTTTGTCAAGC
>NW_025206530.1:0-5619 GCF_004010195.1 Chiloscyllium plagiosum | reverse complement strand
TGCTTGTTTTTATATTTCTTGCCAATTTATTTACATCATATCTTTTCATCCTTTTTCCATCTATTTCTTGCTTGTTCCCTCACTTTCTAGATTCATACAGTCATATTGAACACAAACATTTCATCCAACCTGTCCATGCTAACCAGGGTTTCCAAACTAAACTAGTCCCATCTGATTGCATTTGGTCCACATGCCTCTAAACGATTCCTATTCATATATTTGTCCAAATGTCTTTTAAATGTTGTCGCTGTACTTGAGTAGACCAGCACATCTGGCAGCTCATTCCATACACACACCTCCTCTGCGTGAAAAAGTTGCCATTTTGTCCCTGTTATATCTTCCCCTTTTCACCTTAAAGCTGTATCCTATATGGTTGGTCTCCCCTACCGTGTGGAAAGGACTTTGGCAATTCACCCTATCCATGCCTCCCATGATTTTATTAAATTCGAAAATGTCACCTCTCAACGTTCTCCATTCCATTTGATACGAACTTCAAGAACAAGCATTCACTAACAGGCACTGCAAATTTGAAACAACATTTAAAACAATGACAGGTAAACAACACTCAGCCCAAACTTCATACTGTGATTTGTCTTTCTCCATGTTACAATACTAAGGCAGTGTGAAACTCTTACTAGTGCCAATAAGACGTCAAGAAAATAAATTCCTTTGTCTAAAGGGCGTGGTGATCTCTATCAGTATATCAGTAAGGGAATTGTTATACCACACGGTAAGCGTGCAGTTGCCTTTAGCACAGTGAGATGAATGGTGAGAATACTTTTTGTAATTTGGGCTATTCAGTGCAAAGGGGAAGAGGTGTTTTCAATAAAGTTAACTCCAAAAAGGAAACTTTCCGGAGCGAAATGTGAGTGGGAGGTATAAAACAGGATGAATGGAGAGGCCGAACCACACTGAGACCAGAGGCAAAGTGGCAGCACAAACGGAGCTTGATGCTAAGGCAGGGAAGGTAGACTTGATCAAAGAAATTCAGTTGTAGAGGGAAGGGACCATAATGTGAGAGAATGTGCTCTGTAATTGGAGAGGGAGAACCTGGAATCAGAAAGTGGAAGGTGAGGGCTACAGATGCTGGAGATCAGAGCTGAAAAATGTGTTGCTGGAAATGCGCAGCAGGTCAGGCAGCATCCAAGGAGTAGGCGAATCGACGATTCGCGCATAAGCCCTTCTTAAGGATTCCTGAAGAATCCTGAAGAAGGGCTTATGCCCGAAACGTCGATTCTCATGCTCCTTGGATGCTGCCTGACCTGCATCAGAAAGGGGAGACAAGCAGGGAAGAGGATGGAGTAGCAATGTCAGAGGTTACAAGGTGTAATTTAGGAAGCACTATTGAAATTCATGCCTCGCATCTGCTTCTAGTCCCTGAAATAAATGTCCTAAATCTGGGCACACACCGCTGCCCGTGTAATTTGTGATTGAATAGTATCCTTGACAGACTTTCTGAACCACGGGCGGTTCATCTTCTGTCGAGTGCTTCTTTCCGAACAGAAGCAATAATTTCTGAGCAGTATGGGATATCTGCTTGAATTTCTACCCATGAATACTCACTGACCTTCCTCTGGGTATAATTCCACATCACGACTCAGACCAGATGTGAGACAGAAATCCTCAATTTAGATGTCTAGTTCTATTCAATTATTCAGGGGGAACTTCTGCATGTGGCTGAACATATAATCAGCGGAGACTGACTTAATCACACCTCCCAGGTGAAGCAACATTTCGCTTATACTCTTTCAATCCAGTCTCCTGTCATTGCTGCTCACAATGCAGTCTCCTTTACACTGGTGAGACCAAACAGAGATTGTACTGAGGAATATTCCCACTCTATCTGGAGGAATAACCCTGACCTTCTCACTGCATCCCATTTCAATAACCTTCCTTGCTCTCATGCTGACATTTCGGTCCTGAGTTGCTGCAATGTTCCAGTGAAGCACAACCCAAGCTCGAGTAACACCTCATGTTACGCATTGTACGTTACAGCCCGTCGGAGTTAACATTCATTTCCATAACTTCACATTCCGAACCCATTATCGCTGTTCTCCATTTTACATGCATTTCTGCTTCCTGGTTTCCCTATGACCTTGTCTATGTGTTGTTTATATTGCACTCAGTAGAGCGAAGCCATTTCCCCCATTCACACTTTAACATACACCCAATTTAAATCTGTTTCTCTTTTCACCACAATCAAAAGTCCCTCCTCTGTGACATTGCACCTCCACATGTTCTGTTTCCCATCATCCCTCGTCCACTTTTGTCAGGGGATTAAAACTTCCTTTTCAATTCTGAACAAGGGTCAATCTGGACTTGATACACCACCTGTGTTTCTCTGTCTTCACCGATGCTGCCAGAACTTCTGATTTTCTCCAGCAATTACTGGTTTTTAACAGTTTGAAAGACGTGTATCGAAGCTGCTCAAACGCCCTGTTCAATAGGGAGCACTATACATTGGGATGTGAACAATAACGCAAGATGTACAAATTCTTTGGTTCTAAAATTAAACAAGATTGGCATCATTGACACTACAAAGTTCTTAATCAAGGCCATGGAGAGAAACAGAGAGAAACAGTTACAATATTAAAATGAAAGTGGCACGATTGGATGGAAAAGGTTCTGATGAATATCAGAATTGGAATCGTTACAATGTGGAAGCAGGCCCTTCGGCCCAACAAGTCCACACTAATCCTGTGAAGACTAAACTAACATTCCCCTATCCTATATTTACCCCTGACTAATGGACCTAACCTGCACATTCCTGAACACTATCGGCAGTTTAGCAAAGCCAACAACCAGCACATTTTTGGATTGTGGGAGGGAACCGGAGCACGCAGAAAAAAGAACTGGCACAGACACAGGGAAAATGTGCAAGACAGTTGCCAAAGGATTGAATCGGACCTGGGTCCCCAGCGCTGTGAGGCAGCAACGCTAACCACTGAGCCACGGTGCTGCTCCGGAAAATATTTCGGGGTTTTCAGAAACATGACAAGCAAGCGCTGTGACACCATGGACAGGCACTCAGAGGAATGAGAATATTAAAATGGAAGTGTTACCACATCAGTAAACAGGGTAGGTCACGGGGTGATAGGTGAATGGGTCTCGGTGTGAACTGGGGGACAGACAGCTGAATTGCATTGCAGAAATTGCAGCTCAAACCTGGAAATTCATGTGGTACTGTAGATCACAGCTGGACAGAAGGAGAAAAATATTCAGTTACAACCTGAAACGTTTTGCCCAGTCTACTCTTTCAGTCTATTATTCCCATTATCAGATCGATGTTTCATTGACGATTGTGGGAGAATATACCAGACTCAGAACCATGTGTACCTAAAACTGATAACAATCCATTTAAAGCTATCACACTGAATACTGTACTTACATTCCAAACAGCATTACTAATATCTGATCTGATAGAGAGAGCAACATGATTACAAAGCAAACATATCAGATTGAAGCTCTGCTGTCCTGCCACATTCATCAGAAATCGAGTTGAACCATGGAACAACTGACGAGAGAAAATAAATCCACAAATATTATTTGAAAACAACGTTCATTGGGATTAGGGCGTCGCTGACTAGTTCAGCATTTATTGCCCAGAGGACTGTTAAGATTTAATGACATTGCTGTGTGTCTGGAGTTACATGTGGGCCAGAACAGGTATGGATGCCAGTTTCCTTCCCTCAAGGACATCAGTGAAACAAATAGATTTCTCCCACAATTAGCAATTGATTCATGATCATCATTAAACTCTTAATCCCAAACATTTATTGGATTTGACTTCCATTATGTACTGTAACAGGATTCGAACTCAGGTCACCAGAACAATACTGGGGTTAGCAAGGCCAATAACCTGCACATTTTTGGATTGTGCGAGGGAACACATCAGCAGAAACATCACTTGGCTATTGCTTTAACATTCCACGAAAAAATGGAAACTTCCTGCACATCAGTGTAAAAGACAAGGATGCAGTGTATACACCATCCTTAGCCAGAAGTGTTGCTTGGATGATCCCCACTGAAACACAGATGCCAGACTTCAAACAATTCGATTTGCTGCCAGTGACATGAAGAAACAGCTGAACACAGTAGATACGACAAAGGGAATGGGCCCTGACACCATTCCTGCAATAGAACTAAAGAGTTGTGCTGCACAACAAGCCGTGTCGCTGTGGAAGCTGTTTCATTCCAGCTCCAACTCTGACATTTCCCTGGTAACGCGGAAAATTACACAAAAATGTCCCGACCCTAAGAGGAGAATAATTATAATCTGACTAATTACAACCCCCTCAGTCCCATCACGATAATCAAATTGGTGGGAATTCCTTTGACGGAGCTGTCGACCAGCACAGAAATAACGTGCACAGTGCTGTGTCCGGTCGGCCCCCATGGGGAGACGGTATTGCTGTGAAAATGTCACTGGATTATTAATCCAGACCAGGATAATGCTCTGGCAGCTGGTGGAAGTTAGAAGCAATTAATAAAATATTGAGATCTAAAATCTGGTGCCAGTAATATTGACCTTGAAGCGCATGTCCATTGCCAACGTAAACTTCCTCCCCCAATGTACATTCAGGAAGTGAATCTCCCGTGCATTCCTGGTCGAGCCAAAAAGTGACTCCAGACACACAGACATGTGCTAAACTCTTCAATGGTCTCTGCAGAGGCCATGCAAGGCCGTTATATCAAACTTCTACAAGATCTTAATGGATAAAAATGAGATAACACCCGGCACCAGCATCTGTATCGGAAAATGGAATAGGAAACACAGTCCTGTCGACACTGCAGAGACCTCCTTCCTTACATCTGAGAGCTTATGACAACATTAACAGAGCTTTCCCACAAACTGCACAGAAACATCGCGAAATGAGTCGGCCTTTCAACACATTGAGCCTTCTCCAATCTAGGTTTTGGCCAAACAACTCTTCAATTAAATTTTCCCGATCACTATATACTGTATATCCTTTGAAGTGATCATATATCAGAAAAATATGAAGTAGGAACTTTGGTCCGTCAATTTTGCTCTCCCATTCAATATATCAATGGCTGATCCTATATTTCCACACCAAACCCCTGCTGCAACTTCACCCCTTTAGTGTCTAGAAATCCTTATTTATATTCAGTCATATGTGGGACAGAATTCACCAGGTTCACCAGTCTGCGAGTGCAGACATTTATTGTCATCTCAATGCAGAGTGGGTTGTCTGTACCTAATAATGTGACCCTTGTTATAGACGTCCCAGCCAGTCGAATTATCATCCCTGCTGCCAATCTGTTTCACCCTGTTAGAGATTTATATATTTCACTGAGATCTCCACCCATTTTCCTAAACTCCATGGAATACAGGCCCAGTCGCCTCAAACTCTGCTCCCACAGCAAGCCTGTCATCTCATAGATCATTTTGGTCATCCTTCACTGCACTCCCTCGATGTCAGGTTTGTGCTGTATTAGGTAAGGAGACCAATACTGCACACAATATTGCACAATGTTCGAGATGTGGGCTCACCGAGGCCCTGTGTAGCTGCAGTAAGACACGCCTGGGCTCAAATCCCCCGGAAATGAAAGTCAGCATACTATTTATCTTTCTACCTGCTTTCTGTTGCAGAAGGATTC
>NW_025206529.1:10166-11799 GCF_004010195.1 Chiloscyllium plagiosum | reverse complement strand
CCCTCATCACACTGGGTAAATATCCCCTCATCAAACTGAGGAAATATCCCCTAATCACACTCGGTAAATATACCTTAATCACACTGGGTAATTATCCCCTCATCGCACTGTGATTAGGGGTTATTCATACAGTGTGATGAGGGGATAATTACCCAGTGTGATTAAGGGATATTTACCCAGTGTGATTAGTGATATTTACCCAGTATGATTACGGGTTATTCATACAATGGGTAAATATCCCTAATCACGCTGGGTAAATATCCCATAACCACACTGAGTAAATATCCCCTAATCACACTGGGAAAATATCCCTAATCACACTGGGAAAATATCCCTTAATCAGGCTGGGTAATTATCCCCTCATCACACTGGATAAATATCCCCTAATCACACTGGGTAAATGTCCCCTAATCACACTGGGTAAATGTCCCCTAATTACACTGAGTAAATATCCCATAATCACACTGAGTAAATATCCCTAATCACACTGGGTAAATATCCCCTAATCAAACTGAGGAAATATCCCCTAATCTCACTGGGTAAATATCCCGTCATCACACTGGGAAAATATCCCATAATCACACTGCGTAAATATCCCTAATCACACTGCGTAAATATCCCATAATCACACTGGGTTAATATCCCCTAATCACGCTGTGTAAATATCCCATTATCACACTGGGTAAATTTCCCGAAATCGGACTGGGTAAATATCCCATAATCAGACTGGGTAAACATCCCTTAATCACGCTGGGTAAATATCCCGTCATCACACTGGATAAATATCCCCTAAGCATACTGGGTTAATATCTCCTAATCACACTGGGTAAATATCCCTAATCACACTGGGTAATTATCCCCTCATCACACTGGATAAATATCCCCTAATAACACTGGTTAAATATCCCTAATCACACTGGGTAAATATCCCCTCATCACACTGGGTAAATATCCCCTCATCACACTGGGTAAATATCCCTAACCACACTGGGTAAATATCCCCTAATCACACTGGGTTAATATCCCCTAATCATACTGGGTAAATATCACTAATCACACTGGGTAATTATCCTCTCATCACACTGTATGAATAACCCCTAATCACAATGGGTACATATCCCTAATCACGCTGGGCAAATGTCCCATTTACCCAGTGTGATTAGTGATATTTACCCAGTATGATTAGGGGTTATTCATACAATGGGTAAATATCCCTAATCACGCTGGGTAAATATCCCATAATCACACTGAGTAAATAACCCTTAATAACACTGGGTAAATACCCCCTAATCACACTGGGTAAATATCCCTTAATCAGGCTGGGTAAATATCCACTAATCACACTGGGTAAATATCCACTAATCACACTGGGTAAATATCCACTAATCACACTGCGTAAATATCCCTGAAACACACTGGGTAAATATCCCGGAAACACACTGGGTAAATATCCCGGAAACACACTGGGTAAATATCCCGGAAACACACTGGGTAAATATCCCGGAAACACACTGGGTAAATATCCCGGAAACACACTGGGTAAATATCCCGGAAACACACTGGGTAAATATCCCGGAAACACACTGGGTAAATATCCCGGAAACACACTGGGTAAATATCCCCTAATCACACT
>NW_025206529.1:6855-10070 GCF_004010195.1 Chiloscyllium plagiosum | reverse complement strand
TCCACTAATCACACTGAGTAAATATCCCCTCATCACACTGGGGAAATATCCCTAATCACACTTGGTAAATATCCCCTAATCATACTGGGTAATTATCCGTCCTCCCTATGGGTAAATATCCCATAATCACACTGGGCAAATAATCATAATCACGCTGGGTAAATATCCCATAACCACACTGAGTAAATATCCCCTCATCACACTGAGTAAATATCCCCTCATCACACTGGGGAAATATCCCTAATCACACTGGGGAAATATCCCTAATCACACTGGGGAAATATCCCTAATCAGACTGGATAAATATCCCTAATCAGACTGGGTAAATATCCCTAATCACTCTGGGGAAATATCCCCTAATCACTCTGGGGAAATATCCCCTAATCACTCTGGGGAAATATCCCCTAATCACCCTGGGTAAATATCCCTTTATTACGCTGGGTTATTATCTCCTCATCACACTGGGTAAATATCCCCAAATCACACTGGGTAAATATCGCATAACCAGACTGGGTAAATATCCCCTAATCACCCTGGGTAAATATCCCTTTATTACGCTGGGTTATTATCTCCTCATCACACTGGTAAATATCCCCAAATCACACTGGGTAAATATCGCATAACCAGACTGGGTAAATATCTCATAATCAGACTGGGTAATTATCCCCTCATCACACTGGATAAATATCCCCTCATCACACTGGATAAATATCCCCTAATCACACTGGATAAATATCCCCTAATCACAATGGATTAATATCCTCTAATCACACTGGGTAAATATCCCATAATCACAATGGATTAATATCGTCTAATCACACTGGGTAAATATCCCTCATCACGCTGGATAAATATCGCTAATCACACTGAGTAAATATCCCATAATCACACTGGGTAAATATCCCCAAATCACACTGGGTAAATTTCGCATAACCAGACTGGGTAAATATCTCATAATCAGACTCGGTAATTATCCCCTCATCACACTGGATAAATATCCCCTAATCACACTGGGTAAATATCCCTAATCAAACTCGGAAAATATCCCATAATCACACTGGATAAATATCCCCAAATCACACTGGGTAAATATCCCCAAATCACACTGGGTAAATATCCCCAAATCACACTGGGTAAATATCCCTCACCACACTGGTTAAGCAGCCATTTGGCCCATTTTGTCCATGTTCACCCCCAAATAGCATACCACCAAGACTCACCCCACTACACCAGCTGTGCATTTCCCATGGCCAATCCACCCTAACCTGCACATCCCTGGGCACTATGGGACAATTTAGCATGACCAATCCACCCTAACCTGCACATCCCTGGACACTATTGGACGATTTAGCATAGCCAATCCACCCTAACCTGCATATCCCTGGGCACTATGGGACAATTTAGCATGGTCAATCCACCCTAACCTGCACATCCCTGGGCACTATGGGACAATTTCCCATGGCCAATTCACCTTAACCCGCACATCCCTAGACAAGATGGGACAATTTAGCATGGCCAATCCACCCTAACCTGCACATCCCTGGACACTATGGGACAATTAACATGACCAATCCACCCGAACCTGCACATCCCTGGGCACTATGGGGCAATTTAGCATGACCAATCCACCCGAACCCGCACATACCTGGACACTATGGGGCAATTTAGCATGGCCAATCCACCCTAACCTGCACATCCCTGTGCACTATGGGACAATTTAGCATGGCAAATCCACCCTAACCTGCACATCCCTGGACACTATGACCAATTTCCCATAGCCAATCCACCCTAACCTGCACATCCCTGGACGTTGGGGGACAATTTAGCATGGCCAATCCATCCTAACCTGCACATCCCTGGGCACTATGGGACAATTAAGCATTCCCATAGCCAATCCACCCTAACCTGCACATCCCTGGACGTTGGGGGACAATTTCGCATGGCCAATCCATCCTAACCTGCACATCCCTGGGCACTATGGGACAATTTAGAAGGGCAAATCCACACTAACCCGCACATCCCTGGATACTATGGGACAATTTAGCATTGCCAATCCACTCTAACCTGCACATCCCTGGATACTATGGGACAATTTAGCATGGCCAATCCACTCTAACCTGCACATCCCTGGGTACTATGGGACAATTAAGCATGGCCAAACCACGCTAATCTGCACATCCCTGGGCACTATGGGACAATTTAGCATATCCAATCCACCCTAACCCGCACATCCCTGGACACTATGGGACAATTAAGCATGACCAATTCAGCCTAACCTGCACATCCCTGGGCACTATAGGGCAATTTAGCATGGCCAATCCACCCTAACCTGCACATCCCTGGACACTATGGGACAATTTTCCATGGCCAATCCACCCTAACCTGCACGTCCCTGGGCACTATGGGACAATTTAGGATGGCCAATCCACCCTAACCTGCACACCCCTGGGCACTATGGGACAATTTAGCAAGGCTAATTTACCCTAACCTGCACATCCCTGGGCACGATGGGACAATTTAGCATGGCCAATCCACCCTAACCTGTACAGCCCTGGGCACTATGGGGCAATTTAGCATGGCCAATCCACCCTAACCTGCACATCCCTGGGCACTATGGGACAATTTAGCATGGCCAATCCACCCTGACATGCACATCCCTGGGCACTATGGGACAATTTAGCATGACCAATCCACCCTAACCTGCACATCCCTGGACACTATGGGACAATAGAGCATGGCCAATCCACCCTAACCTGCACATCCCTGTGCACTATGTGGCAATGGGAAATTGTCCATCACCCGAACCTCCACATCCCTGGGCACTGTGGGACAGTTTCCCATGGCCAATTCACCCTAACCCGCACATCCCTAGACACGATGGGACAATTTCCCATGGCCAATCCACCCTAACCCGCACATCCCTGGACACTATGGGACAATTAACATGACCAATTCACCCTAAACTTCACATCCCTGGGCACTATGGGACAATATAGCATGGCCCATCCACCCTAACCTGCACATCCGTGGACACTATGGGACAATATAGCATGGTAAAAACAATGACTGCAGATGCTGGAAACCAGATTCTGGATTAGTGGTGCTGGAAGAGCACAGCAATTCACGAAGCATCCGAGGACAGGCAAAATCGACGTTTCGGGCAAAAGCCCTTCATCAGGAATAAAGGCAGAGAGCCTGAAGCATGGAGAGATAAG
>NW_025206529.1:0-2734 GCF_004010195.1 Chiloscyllium plagiosum | reverse complement strand
GTACTCTATGCCACTCTCTCCCCACCCCTACCCTCCTCTAGCTTATCTCTCCACGCTTCAGGCTCTCTGCCTTTATTCCTGATGAAGGGCTTTTGCCCGAAACGTCGATTTTGCCTGTCCTCGGATGCTGCCTGAATTGCTGTGCTCTTCCAGCACCACTAATCCGACAATATAGCATGGCCAATCCACCCTAACCTGCACATCCCTGGGCACTATGATACAATTTAGCATGACCAATCCACCCTAACCTCCACATCCCTGGGCACTATGGGACAATTTCCCATGGCCAATCCACCCTAACCTGCACATCCCTGGACACGATGGGACAATTTAGCATGGCCAATCCACCCTAAACTTCACATCCCTGGGCACTATGGGACAATTTAGCAGGGCCAACCCACCCTAACCTGCACATCCCCGGATACTATGGGACAATTTAGCATGGCCAATCCACCCTAACCTACATATCCCTGGACACGATGGGACAATTTAGTATGGCCAATCCACCCTAACCTGCACATCCCTGGACACTATGGGGCAATTTAGCATGGCCAATCCACCCTGACCTGCACATCCCTGGACACTATGGGACAATTTCCCATCACCAATCCACCCTAACCTGCTCATCCTTGGACACTCTGGGACAATTTAGCATGGCCAATCCACCCCAGCCTGCACATCCTTGGGCACTACGGGACAATTTAGCATATCCAATCTACCCTAACCCGTACATCCCTGGAAACTATGGGACAATTCCATGGCCAATCCACCCTAACCTGCACATCCTTGGGCACTACGGGACAATTTAGCATATCCAATCTACCCTAACCCGCACATCCCTGGAAACTATGGGACAATTAAGCATTACCAATTCAGCCTAACCTGCACATCCCTGGGCACAATGGTGCAATTTAGCATGGCCAATCCACCTACCACCTCACCAACCTCCATATACATCGTATCATCCGTTGTCATTTCCGCCACCTCCAAACGGACCCCACCACCAAGGATATATTTCCCTCCCCTCCCCTATCAGCGTTCCGAAAAGCGCACTCCCTCCGTGACTCCCTCCTCAGGTCCACACTCCCCACTAACCCAACCTCCACTCCCGGCACCTTCCCCTGCAACCGCAAGAAATGCAAAACTTGCGCCCATACCTCCCCCCTTACTTCCCTCCAAGGCCCCAAGGGATCCTTCCATATCCGATTCAAATTCACCTGCACCTCCACACACATCATTTATTGCATCCTCTGCACCCGATGTGGCCTCCCCTATATTGGGGAGACAGGCCGCCTACTTGCAGAACGTTTCAGAGAACACCTCTGGGACACCCGGACCAACCAACCCAACCACCCCATGGCTCAACACTTCAACTCCCCCTCCCACTCCACCAAGGACATGCAGGTCCTTGGACTCCTCCCCACTCTGGCCTATCACCCTCACCTTGACCTCCTTCCACCTATCACATTTCCAACGCCCCTCCCCCCCTACCTTTTATCTTAGCCTGCTGGACACAATTTCCCATGGCCAATCCACCCTAACCTGCACATGTTTGGAATGCGGGAGGATACCCATGTAGACATGGGGAGAATGTGCAATTCCACATAGACAGTTGCCCGAGGCTAGTAATGAGCGCGGGTTCTGGGCAGCAGCAGTGCTAACCACTGAGCCACTGTGGCACCCACGTTCCTGTTGTGTGCATGAATGTGTGCGTGTGAGTGAGACTGTGTGTGTGTGTGTGTGTGTGAGTGTGTGAGAGAGAGACAGAGAGATTGAGTGTGCGTGTGGGACTGGATGTGAAAGTGCTGTGAAATGTGAAAGCAGAGTCGAGCCCACAGCAGAGACCTTTAACCCACATCTCTCTGTAATGGGTAGTGCAGGCGGACCAGCTTGTTGCTGGGCTCAGGGACACAGGAAACATCCACAACTGATTCTCCGTGACCCAGTCACAAGACAGTCTGATTGTGCTGAACACTGTATTGACTGACTTCACCTTCCCCTTCCACTGAGACAGTGAGGACTACCTTAACAAACAGAGCCTCGACTCCCTGCACTGACCCAGTGAGGCCTACCTCAACAAATGGAGCCTCGACCGTCTACACTGACACAGTGAGGCCTACCTCAGCAAATGGAGCCTTGATTGCCTGCACTGACATGGTGAGGCCTACCTCAGCAAACAAAGCCTCGACTTTTTGCACTGAGGCGGTGAGGCCTACCTCAGCAAATGGAGCCTTAACTCCCTGCACTGACACAGTGAGGCCTCCCTCAGCAAACGGAGCCTCAAATCCCTACATCGACACAGTGAGGCCTATCTCAACAAATGGAGCCTCGACTCCTTGCACTGAGACGGTGGGGCCTACCTCAACAAACCAAGCCTCAACCCCCTGCACTGAGACGGTGAGGCCTACCTCAGCAAATGAAGACTCGACCCCCTGCACTGACACAATGAGGCCTACCTCAGCAAACGGAGCCTTGACTCCCTGCACTGACACAGTGAGACCTACCTCAACAAACGGAGCTTCGATTCCCTGCACTGACACGGTGAGGCCTACCTCAGCAAACAAAGCCTCGACTCCCTGCACTGACACAGTGAGGCCTACCTCAACAAATGGAGCCTCAACTGCTTGCACTGAGACGATGAGGCCTACGTCAGCAAAGAAAGCCTCAATCCCCTGCTGTGGGTCTGGTGTCGCATGTAGGCCCATACCAGACAAGTTTCCTTCCCTTAAGGACA
>NW_025206528.1:8481-11792 GCF_004010195.1 Chiloscyllium plagiosum | reverse complement strand
TCTGCAGAATGCACAGGAAAATAAAACAGTCTCAACAATGCATTTAATACTTCTATTACTGATTTATGCCTGACATTTTAATATGAAGTACATCAGGCTTGTCAGACTTAGCTATGCTCAATCCAGTTACACTTTCAAATATGACCTTGTTACTGATATAAATTAACTTTATGTCTTTAGTTGCACAAGCCCCACAATATCACTGGGTATTACTGGGTGATTTGTGGATCTTCCTCCATGAAGACAGATGCATAGTAACTGATTATTTTCTTGACAATTTCCCTGTTCTTCACAATAAACTCTCCTCTCCTGATTACAAATTTCCATATTTGCCCTTGCTTTTATTTTGTTTCCTTTGAAATACAGATTGTAGATTTATGCAGCGTTTTTGTTCCTGTTTGTTAGCATTCGTGTTCTCATTCTGATTTCCTGGTCAGTTTCAAGGTCCTCGTTTCTGGATCGTGAATTTCAGAAAATTCTCAGGTTTCCACAATGACTGAAATTCTTCTGAAGCCACTTCCTATGATTAATACATTTTCGAATTTGTTAAGTTAATCACCATTGTGTCACTTTTCCTTTCTTCAGTGTTTGTACCTGAAATAAATAGACGTATTTTTCAGACTTTGTATTTCTATTAATCTCCTGGTCTGACTAGATATATTCAGGAACACTGCAGGACGAGAGAGAAGGAATTGTGGGAGCCCTGGCTGATAGTTTTGCATAATCTCTGATCAACGGATGAGGTCCCGGAACACTGGAAGGTAGTGAAAGCTGTGCCCTCTACTCAAGAAGGGTTACAAAGAAAAACCTGAGAACTATAAACCAGTAAACCTAAAATCTGTAGTAGGTATCTTACTGGAAAAGCTTCTGAGAGATAAGATATACATGCATTTGGAAGGACAGTGTTTGATTAGGAGTAAGATTAGAGTACTGCTAGAAAAGCACAGCAGGTCAAGCAGCATTCGAGGAACAGGAAAATCAATGTTTCAGGCAAAAGCCCATCATCAAACTCAGCATGGCTTTGTGCATGGGAGATCATGGCTCACAAATTTGTTCGAATTCTTTGATAATGTGACTAGCAACGTTGAGGGGGCAGGGTGGTATACGTAGTCTATATGAATTCCAGTAAGGCCTTCAATAAGGTTCCACATGGAATGCTGCGCTGGAGGGTTAGATTGCATGAAATTTAGGAGGATCTGCCATATTAGATACAAAATTGTCTTGATGGTAGGAAGCAGAGGGTAATAGTGGAAGGATGCTTGTCAGACTGGAGGCCTGTGACTAGTGGAATGCCTCACGGGTTGGTGCTGCGACCACTGGATATTACATATATCTATAATTTAGATGTGAATGTATAGGCATGATTTGTAAGTTTGAAGATGACATGAAAATAAGCAGCATCATGGAGAGTGAGGAAGGTTATCAGAAATTTCAGAAAATACAGCAGTATCTTGATCAGCCGGAGAAGTGGCTGAGAAATGGCAAATGGATTTTAATATAGATCAGTGTAAGTTCTTGCATTTTAGAAAGTCAAATCAAGGTTGGAGTTTCCTGGTGAATGGTTGTGTCCTAAGGGCTGTAGTGGAACAGAGGGACCTCGGAATTCAGTTGCATGGTCCTCTGAAAGTTGATTCAAAGGTAGACAGGGCAGTGAAGAAAGCTTTTGGCACACTGGCCTTCATCAGTGTATATCATTAAGTATGTAAATTAGGGAGTTACGTTGCAATTATACAGGATGCTGGTGAGACCATACTGGTAGCGTTATGTTCAGTTGTGTTCACTTTGCTATGGGAAGGATGTTATTAAACTGGAAAGAGTGCAGAAGAAATTTACAACGATGTTGCAAAGGATTCAACGGTCTGAGATATAGGGAGAGGTTGGTCAAGCTAGGACTTTTTACTTTAGATGTATGAGGCTGAGGGGGAATCTGATAGAAGTGTAAAAAATCATGGGAGGGATGGACAGAGTGAATGCACTCATTTTTTTTTCCCCAGGGTTAGGCAATCACGGACAAGAGGGCATCAGTTTAAGGTCAGAGGGGAAACAATAAAAGGGAACCTGAGGATCAACTGCTTTTCACACAGGGGTGATACGCATATGGAATGATGTGCCAGCGGAAGAGTTGAGGCGGGAACATTCGCAACATTTAAAAGCCATTTGGATAAATACACGGACAGGAAAGGATTAGAAAAATACAGGGCAATGGCAGGGAAATGGGGTTAGCGTGGATGGACATTTTGGTCGGAATGGACCAGTTTGGGCCGAAGGGTCTATCTCCGTGCTGTCGGACTCTATGACTCTAACAACCATTGCTTGTTTCCCACTGAATGATATATTGTACTTTCCCAATTCACTGGAGCGAACTTGACCCTCCAGGCTACCATGATGTTTGACCAGAATGTTCAAGCATTCTATATTATATGCAGACACCGTGTAAAATGCACCTTATTAATGTCACTATTCCTTAAAAGCTGTTTCAGAGCAAGATAATTAATTCATCCTTCTGGTCACACAACACCAAATCCAAAATAACCTGCTCTCTAGTTTGCTTCACAACATACTCTTCAACCCACCTCATATGCACTTACAGAATTTACTTTTCACAGCAGGAGCAGTCACTTAGTTAATGCAGTTTAGACGCAACTTGAGACCAATCAACAAAACTGCAGTATCCATGAAACTTGCATATCTAATTTCCGGAACATATGATGCTCAGATTTCCTTCAACCGTTTTGGTTTCGATATATAACACAACAATATTTGCTTCTCCTTGCTATTTTTAAGCTCTAGCTGAACTGATTCTGTGGAATCTGAGGGACAGCTCTGTGTCATTATTAATGAGAGACTTGGACAAGACATTCAGGGAGGCTCACCTCGACACGGAGATGATCTGAAGAAAACAGGACAAGCATCAATAACCTTCCCACTCTGTCAGGATAAAGAATATTCTCTCTGCTCCCTCACACTCACTGTGTATCTGTTATAGCACCTTACAACTCCCCAAAGCCCCACCTACACCAGCACTAACTGCAGGCCCACCCACTCCTGCCCTCACTTCCTCCCTCCCTTTCTCCCATTCCGAGAGAAACAGCCTGGAATCGGACAGAAATGGCCAAGCCGGGTGGTGGATTGCCCAATACCTATTCCCTCACCCGCCTAACCCCGCCATAGTACAAGATGAAGTGGACTGGGATAACTCGCGTGGAGTTTCTGAACCATCCATATCCCACTCACTGATTACGGAACAGTGCTCAGTGAAAGACAATTCTCACTTTAAACCCACTGGCAGTTCCAACGACAATCCTTTCACT
>NW_025206528.1:6648-8438 GCF_004010195.1 Chiloscyllium plagiosum | reverse complement strand
AACAAACACAATACATACAAGGGGATAGGCAGACTCACACGTAGAAACACACACAGACATATAGAGTTACACACAAATAGACACAAACATAGATACAACACACAGGCTGATGCACAGAAAGACCGACGTAGACGCACAAATACACAGGTGACAAGCAGATGGGGACACACACACACACACAGACACACACACGCAGACACGAGTGTCATTAAGACACAAATAGATAAGTTTTTGATGTATAAGGCGATCAAGGATTCTCGGAGGAAGGCAGGAGAATGACGATGAGGGACATTTCAGAAATGATTGAATGGCCTATCAGACTCGATGGGCCGAGTGGCCTCATTCTGCTACATTTTCCATGCTCATGTGGTGTTATGCTATCAGGTACTCTCTTCCTGAGACAGCAACTGAGGCTGGGTTTGATATATATTCAATTCGAAAGGATCAGTGGCAATGTGGGACAGGTTTGGAGTCCGGAATGGTTTATGTTTATTCCTAATTACTCTTTCCTTATTTCTGAAAAGAGGTGGTGATTTGATGTTCAGTTTTAAAATAACAGGTCTCACAAAGAAATAAGGACGTCCCTTTCACTTTAGTGTTGTGCTACCTGTGGTGCCCTCATCCTCAGGGAGCAGTGAAGACTCTTTTATAGAGTCGTAGAGTCACAGCGATATTTAGCATGGAAGCAGACCTTTCGGTCTGACCCGTCCATGCCGACCAGATATCCCAACCCAAGCTAGTCCCACCTGTCAGCACACAGCTCATATCCCTCCAAACTCTTCCTATTCTTACACCCATCCAAATGCCTCTTAAATGTTGCAATTGTACCAACCTCCACCACATCTTCTGGCAGCTCAGTTCATATACGTACCACCCTCTGCGTGAAAACGTTGCCCCTTAGTTCTCTTTTATATCTTTCCCCTCTCACACTAAACCTATGCCCTCTAGTTCAGGACTCCCTGACCCCAGGGAAAATACCTTGTCTATTTATCCTATCCATGCCCCTCACACTTTTGTAAACCTCCATAAAGTCACCCCTCAGCCTCCGATGCTCCAGGGAAAACAGCCACAGCCTGTTCAGCCTCTCCCTATGTCTCAAATCCTCCAACCCTGGCAATATCCTTGTAAATCTTTTCTGAACCCTTTCAAGCTTCACAACATCTTTCCAATAGGTAGGAAACTAGAACTGCACGCAATATTCCAACAGTTGCCTTACTAATGTCCTGTCCAGCAGAAACATTACCTCCCTATTCCAGTGCTCAATACTCTGACCAATAAAGGAAAGCATACCAAATGCCTTCTTCACTATCCTATCTACCTGCGACTCCACTTTCAAAGAGCTATGAACCTGCACTCCAAGGTCTCTTTGTTCAGCAACACACCCGATGCATAAGTCTGAGCTTGACTGATCTTTGCTGGACAGGACAGTCAATGTTTATTGGGAACAGACAGGTGACGGATAGACAGACATACTAAGATCAGCCATAACCATTCTGAATGGTGCAGCCAAATGGCCAACTGCTGCCCCTACGCCATTCGTTGTTCCACAATTCAGCCCTCAAGGCTGTTACAGAGATATACTGCTTCCCCTACCACATGTGTACAGGAGCGGACATGTAACCAATTCATTGAGTTGTGTAAATCCAAGAATAGGATCATTGTATTTAGGCATTTCAATTCCAAACATTCATTAGGGAAGTGAATGTTTTTTTAAGAGGGGAAATATGTCTTTACATTTTTTCCAGAGAACTTCTTATATCAATACGTAGCAGATACAAAAATGGGTGCCA
>NW_025206528.1:5667-6643 GCF_004010195.1 Chiloscyllium plagiosum | reverse complement strand
ATGTGTACAGGAGTGGACATGTAACCAATTCATTGAGTTGTGTAAATCCAAGAATAGGATCATTGTAATTAGGCATTTCAATTCCAAACAGTCATTAGGGAAGTGAATGTTTTTTTAAGAGGGGAAATATGTCTTTACATTTTTTCCAGAGAACTTCTTATATCAATACGTAGCAGATACAAAAATGGGTGCCAGAAGAGCAGTGAACGTGTAGGGCGAAACCCAAAAAAGTTAGTAGAAGAATAAAAAAGGGGGTTAACAAAAGCATTTGCAGGCAATAGGTTCTATAATCCAAAGACATTTTATCGGTTTATTAAGGTCAAGAGGTTAACAAGAGAAACAATGGAGAGTATTAGGGCCCGAGGAAGCAGTCTGTGCACAGAGCAAGAGAATATGTTAAACACGTATTACATATCGGTGTTCACTTTGGAGAAGCAGTTCCTGGATTCACTGTCAGTCCCTAATAGAGTGCTTTATGCAAATTGACACACAAGCTGAGGAAGAATTGGAAGTTTATACAGAATAAAAAGCGGGCCAATCCCTAGATCTGGATGAACTGTACCTTAGGCTGATGTGGAAGATGAGGGAAGAGATTGCAGGCTCATAAACTTTGCGGTTTTGATTTTGCATCTGGCCACAAAGGTGGTGTGATCGAATAGGACAGCATTTAATGTAGGTTCAACTTCCACACAGTGTTAGAAAAAAAACATCATGGGTTTAAAGATCACCAAGTCTCACATCAGTGAGAGTGAAACAACTGTAGAAAATTCTGAAGGCTGTTGAGGCTGGATCACTAAATATCTTCAAGGCTGAGATGGACAGATTTTTAAACAAGTGTTCCGGGAAAAATGCAGGAAAGTGTAATGGAGGGTTATCAGAATAAATATACGCTAATTAAAAGGAAAAGCAGAATCAGTGAGCGGATCGGCATACTGCCACTCATATGACTAATGGCCTGTATTGAGTGGAATAGCCT
>NW_025206528.1:0-2615 GCF_004010195.1 Chiloscyllium plagiosum | reverse complement strand
GAGGTTAAAGAGATAGGAATGCAAGGCTAGAGATGTTAAAGAGATTGGAATGCAAGGCTGGATATGTGAATGTGACAGGAAAGCAAAACTGGAGATGTTATGACGAGAGAGGGAAGGAAGGCTGGTGATGTTACAGAGATAGGAAACCAAGTCTGGAGTTGTTACAGAGATAGAAAGCAAGGCTGGAGATATTACAGAGACAGGAAAGCAAGGTTGGAGATGTTTTAGAGATAGAAAAGCAAGGCTGGAAATGTTACAGAGACAGGAATGCAAGATGGGAGATGTTATAGAGATAGGAAAGCATTCTGGTAATGTTACAAAGACAGGAAAGCAAGTCAGGAGATGTTACAGAGACGAGGAAAGCAAGTCTGGAGAGGTTACAGAGATTAGGAAGGCCAGGCTGGAGATGTTAAAAAGATAGCAAAGCAAGGTAGGAGATGTTACGGAGAGAGGAACGCAAAGCTGGAGATGTTACAGAGAATGGAAAGCAAAGCTGGAGATGTTACAGAGATAGAAAAGTAAGGCAGGAGATGTTACAGAGATAGGAAAGCATTCTGGTAATGTTGCAGAGATAGAAAAGCAAGTCTGGAGAGGTTACAGAGATAGGAATGCCAGGCTGGAGAGGTTAATGAGATAGGAAAGCAAAGTAGGAGATGTTACGGAGAGAGAGGAAAGCAAGGCTGGAGATGTTACAGAGATAGGAATGCAAGGCCGGAGATGTTATAGCGATTTGAAAGCAAGGCTGGAGATGTTACAGAGAGTGGAAAGCAAGACCAGAGATGTTACAGAGATAGGAAAGCAAGTTTGAAGCTGTAACACAGAGAGGAAAGCAAGGCTGGAGATGTTACAGAGAAAGGAAAGCAAGTCTAGAGATGTTACAGAGATAGGAAAGCAAGGCTGGAGATGTTTCAGAGAGAGGAAAGCAAGGCTGGAGATGTTACAGAGAGAGGAAAGCAAGGCCGGAGATGTTACAGAGATAGGAAAGCAAGTTTGCAGATGTTACAGAGAGAGAGGAGCAAGGCTGGCGATGTTACAGAGATAGGAAAGCAAGATTGGAAATGTTACAGAGATAGGAATGCCACGCTGGAGATGATACAGAGAGAGGAAAGCATGGCTGGAGATGTTACAGAGAGAGGAAAGCATGGCCGGAGATGTTACAGAGATAGGAAAGCAAGTTTGCAGATGTTACAGAGAGAGAGGAGCAAGGCTGGAGATGTTACAGAGATATGAAAGCAAGGCTGGAGATGTTACAGACATAGCAAAGCAAGTTTGCAGATGCTACAGAGAGAGAGGAGCAAGGCTGGAGATGTTACAGGGATGGAAAACAATGCTGGACATGTTACAGAGATATGAAAGCAAGGCTGGAGATGTTACAGAGGTAGCAAAGCAAGGCTGGAGATGTTACAGACATAGCAAAGCAAGTTTGCAGATGTTACAGAGAGAGCAATGCAAGGCTAGAGATGTTACAGATATAGGAACGCAAAGCTGGAGATGTTACAGAGATAGGATGCCACGCTGGAGATGTTACAGAGAGAGGAAAGTAATGCTGGAGATATTACACAGAGAGGAAAGCATGGCCGGAGATGTTACAGAGAGAGGAAAGTAAGGCTGGATATGTTACAGAGAGAGGAAAGCATGGCTGGAGAAGTTACAGAGATAGGAAAGCAAGTTTGCAGATGTTACAGAGAGAGAGGAGCAAGGCTGGAGATGTTACACAGATAGGAACGCAAAGCTGGAGATGTTACAGAGAGAGGAAAGCAAGGCTGGAGATGTTACAGAGAGAGAAAAGCATGGCCGGAGATGTTACAGAATTAGGAAAGCTCGTTTGCAGATGTTACAGAGAGAGGAAAGCAAGGCTGGAGATGTTACAGAATTAGGAAAGCTCGTTTGCAGATGTTACAGAGAGAGGAAAGCATGGCCGGAGATGTTACAGAATTAGGAAAGCTCGTTTGCAGATGTTACAGAGAGAGGAAAGCAAGGCTGGAGATGTTACAGAGATATGAAAGCAAGGCTGGAGATGTTACAGAGATAGCAAAGCAAGTTTGCAGATGTTATATAGAGAGAGAGGAGCAAGGCTGTTGATATTACAGAGATAGGAACGCAAAGCTGGAGATGTTACAGAGAGAGGAAAGCAATGCTGGAGATGTTACAGAGAGAGGAAAGCAAGGCGGGAGATGCTACAGACATAGCAAAACAAGTTTGCAGATGTTACAGAGAGAGAGGAGCAAGGCTGGAGATGTTACAGACAGCAAAGCAAGTTTGCAGATGTTACAGAGAGAGAGGAGCAAGGCTGGAGATGTTACAGAGATAGGAACGCAAAGCTGGAGATGTTACAGGGAGAGGAAAGCAAGGCTGGAGATGTTACAGATATAGGAAAGCAAGTTTGCAGATGTTACAGAGAGAGGAAATCAAGCCTGGAGATGTGACAGAGGGAGGAAAGCAAGGCTAGCGATATAACAGAGAGAGGAAAGCGAGGCTGGAGAAGTTTCAGAGTGTGGAACACATGGCTGGAGATGTTACAGTGATAGGAAAGCGAGGCTGGAGATGATTTAGAGGTTGGAAAGCAAGGCAGGAGATGTTAAAGATAGACGAATGGAAGGCTGGAGATGTTAGAG
>NW_025206527.1:9893-11790 GCF_004010195.1 Chiloscyllium plagiosum | reverse complement strand
ACTGGCCTCACTTCACACGAACCTTCACACAGTGCGGGGTCATGAACTCCGGCCATCAACTCCACTGGGACTGGGACTGGGACGGAGTGAGGGAGCAGGGGCAATGTCTAAGAGTCAATATGGAGTAGAGCAAGATGGAAAGAGTGTGTTAGGAAGTGTTTAATGGAGGAAACATCCTTTGTGATACCCAATACTGACATAGTCTCCGTGTATCACAGAATGAACAAAACAGCACTTGTTTTGAAGACAATCAAAAGTCACACCAAAGTACTTCTTTTTGATATACCATAGCATGCAGAGCATTTTCATTGTGGTGCGATAAGTATCCTGGTCTGAAAGCTGTTCTCTCTCTCACCTTGTTTCTGCAGATGGAGCCAATTAGATCCTCGCAGAGCCCCAGTTTATTTGTCCTGTTCAGTAATGTGGGGATGCCGATGGTGGACTGGGGTACACCTGATGAAGGAGCAGCGCTACGAAAGCTTGTGATTTCAAATGAACCTGTTGGGCTTGAACCTGGTGTTGGGTGCCTTCTGACTTTATATTGTTCAGGCACAGTGCAACAGCTGCCTTCTAGTAACTATAGAGAATGTGCACTTCAACTGAGGATGATGGGTAATGACTCCTTCCATTATCAGAGAATAAACCCACAGGCATTCCAGTGGGAATGACCTGTCAGATGCTTCCCAGATATTTCCCAGGGAAGGTCAACAAGCAAGGATGGAGACGGGAGCGCGAAGCCTCAAGTGCTGTTCTGTGCATTTTAGGGGCACGCCTTGATAGCCAGTTGTTAGATCTTTGAGTGTAATTCATTTTTTACTGACCCCAGTGTCAATCCGAAGGACACTCCACCTTGCAGTCTGACAAACCAGGTTCACCCATGTCATGGCTCTGTTTCTGACCGAGGCTCCAGTCTTTCAAAGAGATGAATTCAAGCCTCACCAATTTGATAATTCGAATTATAAGTAATTTATTTTGATTTCTCCTGGGATGGGGTGGGTGTTGCCCTTCCCTAACTGTCCTGGAGAGGGCAGTGGTGAGCCATGAGTTTCTCGAAGAGGATCTGACAGAGGGACAAGGTCATGTCCCCAGCCTGAGCACAACTGCCTGACCTGCTGTGCTTTTCCAGTACCACACTTTTCGACCCCGAGTAAACTATCCCTCAGGAGAATGGACTGTGCCACAAGAGGAAACGTGGGAGTGTTGGAAAGGCACTGGCAGCCTGGTCAGCCTGCAGAGGGCAGAAACAGATTTGATAATTGAGCTGATATCCTTCCAAGCTGAGATGCAGACTCAGGCTTTCAGAGCCACACAGTTTACATTGTTACTGACTGTGGCTCCATGGGCAATGCTCCTGCCTCATCGTCAAAATGGTCATCGGATTGAAAGCCACCTCAGAAACGAGAGCACAGAATCCAGGCTGAGACTGTGGTACACTGATGAAAGTTGCACAGTCTCTGGCACCATCATTTGAGGCTCCACCACCACCACACCCTGACCACCCCCACCCCCACTTCAGGGGGCTCGACAAGATCCCAATCTAAAAGAGATTCCCTCGGGGGCCCTGCTCAAAATTCAACTAGTGCCACCAAAACAGATTTGTCTTGTCATTCGTTTACTGTCTGTGGGACCGCACCATCTTGTCCGTGAACGTGACTGCTCTGTGCTCGCAGCTTTCAATATCCTGACACATTTTAAAAAACTGCATCAACAAGAGTTCTCTCTCCATTATCGTGTAAAAGGGGAGCAATGAGCAAGTGATAATGCACACTGAGCGCAAACACTGAAGCTTCAGCTGAAAGGCTTTTTGCACCATGTTAACCTGCTCCCTGGGCATTTCCTTCCAATGTCCGAGATGGTTATCAGGCTGGGATGGAGACTGACAGATCACATGGAATCC
>NW_025206527.1:7551-9556 GCF_004010195.1 Chiloscyllium plagiosum | reverse complement strand
GGGACTCACTGCCTGTAAGGGTGGTTGAGGCAGAAGCTCTCCCATAACATTGAAGTATTTCGATGTGCAGCTGTAATGCCAAGGTGTACAGGGCTACGGGGCCGAGTGCTGGAGCATGGAATTAGAATAGTGAAGGTGGTTGTTTGACTGGCTTTGGCTCATTGGGCCAAAGGGCCTTGTTCATGTAGACCTGTTGTAGATGTCTGACTCTGCCAGGACTCCAGCAATGTGGCTGACCCTAACCTGCCATTTGAAAGGCTAAACAAGCCACTCAGTTTCGGGGCAGTTAGGGATGGGGAACAAATGCTGGTCTTGCCAGTGACACCCACATCCCAGAAAAGAATAGACGGCCTCAGTGTTAACACCATCACCTGATCCTGCAGGTTTCAAGCCCCACTCCAGACACTGGAGCACTGTCCTGAGGCTGGCAAAGGCAAAGACGCCATCTACTGGATGATCGGTTAAACCACTGCCCTCTCAGGTCGATGTGAATACAAGGGATTTGAGACCATCTCAGGAAAAATCTCCCCAGTGTGCTGACCAATGCTTCTCTGATAACCAAAAGCAATAAAACAGAGACATAAACAAAATACTGCAAATCTCAAATACAAGCGCGGTGCTGGAGAAAGGGAACAGGTGCAGCCTCTGTGGGAAGAGGAGGATTAACTTTTTGGGTTCAGTGATGTTTTATCTAAAAGGCAGTAAATTTTTATTTATATTTAATTTTATGCTGTTTTATATTATTTTATTTAAATATTGTTGAAAACAAGTTTACCCACTTGATTGGAACCGCATTCACACACATGCATTCGCCCCACACCGATGCTCAGTAACAGCTCTGTGTACTATTTACAAGATGCACTGCAGAGATTCACCAAAGATCCTGAGACAACAGCTTCCAAACCCATGACCACTTATATTTGGACAAGGGCAGCAGGTACACGGGACCATCACCCCAGCAAGTTCCTCTCCAAGTCATTCACCAGTTTGACTTGGAAATATGAAGCTGTTCCTACATTATCACTGGGTCAGAATCCTGGAATTCCCTTCCTAAGGACATTGTGGGTCTACCAACAGCACACCAACAGCAGGGGTTCAAGAAGGCAGTTAATCACCACCAGGGCCAGGGCAATTAGACATGGACAGTAAGAAGCCTGGTACAAGGAAGAGTAGGCATGCTTAAAGACCAGGAAGTGAGACTGTGATGTTTCAGTTATACCTGGACATTGGTGTAACCACATCTCAAATACTGAGGGTAGTTTGGTCTCCCTATTGAAGGAAGAATATAAATGCATTGGAGGTGATTCACAGGAATTTTACCCAATTGATCCCTGGAATGAGTGGGCTGTGTGATGAGGAAAGATTGGAAAAGGGGATAAAGGGAATGGAGCGGAGCAGGGTGTTGAGGTAGGGATAGGTTGAGAATGGTAGAGAGTATGACCTGATTAGTCGATGGGAGATTAATTTGTATTCGTCCCTCCCATCAACCAATCAGGTAGTATCCTCCACCCATCCCCATCTCACCACCCTGCCACCACTCCCTTTATCTGCAGCTCCCCCATCATTCCCCCACCCCCCAACCCACTCCCATTCCTTAAGAAGGGTTACAGCCAAAACGTTGACTTCTCCACCTCCTGATGCTGCCTGGCTTGCTGTGTTCTCCCAGCCTCCTGCTTGTCAATGTTGGATTCCAGCATTTGCAGTTTGTTTTGTCTCTAATCTCTTCAGGGGCCTGGATGAGAGTGAGGAAATTGGGTTTTGATGGAGCTACCCACAGACTCAAGTCAAAAGCAGCAAGGCAAGAAAGGCAAGTGGATCGAATACAAGAGAGCAAATTGTGAGGAAAACCAATTATTACCAGTTTAGCAATTGCAAAGGAGAGAGTAACAACATTGAATTGCTTCTGGTGTCATCCCCTGTGCCCTAACATTTCGCAGAGCCAACTCCACATCCTTCCATTGGCGTTGTCATTGAGAGTCAACAGTTCCCTTCCCACAGCCCTTTT
>NW_025206527.1:0-7280 GCF_004010195.1 Chiloscyllium plagiosum | reverse complement strand
CCCACTGTGTGAGGGTCTGTTTGGATAAGATTTCAGCCCCATGGGTTCCCACTGATACTCGAGCCATGGAGTGAGATTGCTGGAGCCACATGTGGACTGAGGAACACAACAGTCAGGACAATGAGCTGCTCTGGAATCCACCCTGAGCCCTGGATGATCCTCACTGAGATGGCCCAGGGGCTACAGGATATGGCAGCAGAAATTGGAAGCCATTGACTGTCCTCCCCAGCCATGAGTCCCAGACTCCCCCAGACTGAACATTCTCAATCTGACCCCAGGGACACATGGGACAATTTCATCTCATTTGAAGAGTAAAGAAAACCCAGGTCTAATTTATGGAATATTTATTTCCCAAATTGTTATTGTGCAATTGTTATTCTGAGTAACAAGGTCCTGCTCGTCATATTCATCAATATAGGGAGGCAGAGCCACTGGGAACCCTAACAGTTGATTTGAATTTCTTGGCTTGTGATCTTGCTGTGCCTAAGGGATGGGTGAGCGTTGATGGGGAATTTCCATCAGATTATTGTGTTCCCCATTGTCCCCTCCTGCCTTCCTTCTTTTCCCCATTTATTGGGAAAGATTTCCTTGGGGTTGTGCATTCCTGCTGAAAGTGCCCCTTCTGGACACTGGTAGCATTGCCCTCCTGCTCTGGGGACCCCACTGCCCCCTCTATTCTCCCCCTCATTCTCCAGGCCTTGAGGGTGGAGGTTAACACTTCACACAGCTTTCCCTGAGGCTTCAGCTCTGGTCATTTCCAAAGCACACACAAGACAGAGACTGAATCATCTTCATCTTTATTCCCTTTTCCAGATTGACATTGACAGAAAACAGACTGCAATTAACAGCCCAGACAGAGGAAGCTGCACAAATTCACAGCCACAATGGAGCTTGAGGAAAACACTTGTGGAGGTTTTCTCAATAACCTAAGAATCCTGTTCCTTTAAACAGTGACAAAACCTTAAACTGGAACTGACGGCTGAGCAGGAAGTAGGTCTGTTTTACTGAAGCAGAGACTTCTGAGGTTCACATTGATTTTGTACAGCTGACAGTCTTCAGCATTTTCAAGAAGTTTGACTTGGCATCACAGGTCATCACTGCCCCAATCAAACACTCCCAGAACAGGGTCAGCATGGAGTCTGACACAGAGTAAAGCTTCTTTTTGATGATCGCAATGACCTGCCTTCACCCTTGAACCTCAGAAGGGTCTCTGAGCCAATCCCAAGAAGGAAGAAAGTTGAAATTCAGTGCTGACAATGACCTTTGATCTGCCAGCTCAGCCCTGTTCTGTTTTAAGTTGTGTCTCCTCTGTGGACTGTCTCAAACATTCTACACACATTCTGATCTTCTGATGCTCTTGCTGAGGGGAGAGGGGAGGGTCACGTGGGTGAGGGCACAGGAGAAGCGAGCATTGGACTCCCAGTCA
This sequence comes from Chiloscyllium plagiosum, assembly GCF_004010195.1. Taxonomy (NCBI): domain Eukaryota; kingdom Metazoa; phylum Chordata; class Chondrichthyes; order Orectolobiformes; family Hemiscylliidae; genus Chiloscyllium; species Chiloscyllium plagiosum. Next base: position 5,854 of record NW_025206527.1, on the reverse strand, counting down.
GACCCAGAGAGGGTCAGCAGGCTGCTGACACTGTAGGTGCTGTCCGAAGCTCGCAGGTAGTTGCTGGTCTGAACCCCGTCCGAAATGACTGCACCGTCCTTCTTCCACTGCACCTCCAGCTCATCGGGATAGAAGTGATTGGCAAGGCACACCAAGGTGGCAGTGCCCTTGGCATTGACCTGTTCCAGGGAGGGGGGGCAGCAGGGTCAGCTTGGGCTGAGAGTTGTCACGGCCTGAAAGACAAGAGAAGCAATTTTAATCCCTGCCTTTTGAAGGGATTTTAACTCTCCGAACATGAACTGGCAAAACAATCCATTTTGAACATTTGTTGCCAACTCCTAACAAACCCCATAAAAGAACAGACATTGTTTAAAGTGCATCTTGGGATGTGGGTGTCACTGGCAGGGCCAGCATTTATTGCCCATCCCTAATTGCCCTGAGAAGGTGATGGTGAAAGAGAAGGGACAGTTTTGGACCATTGTTTAGGGAATGAATGTGGGCAGCTGGAAGGGCTCTCAATGGGGGAGCATTTCAGTGACAGTGATCAGAACTCAGTGAGATTGAGAGTCGGGATGGAAATGGAGAACCATGGGGCAAGTGTAAAAGTTTTCATTTGGGACCAAAACCATTTCACTGAACTGGGCAGCGATTGGGTAAAAGTGAGCTGAAAGACAAAATGCAGGGGTGAAATTTACCAGGACCTGAGGAAAGCAAAGGGCTGACAGGATGAGATGTGTCCAAACGAAGTGAAGGACATCCCAGTGATGTTTATAATCACAGAAAGAACAAGAGAATGAAGGAATGTATGGGGCCCATTCGAGAGCAGGAAGGGGAACTTGTGTGCGGTGGTGCAAGATGGAGCAATGGTTCCTCGTGAAATCTTCCGGTCTGTTTTCACAAAAGAGAGGGACAAAGCAGAAACTGTAGTTCAGGGGGAGGACTGTGCAACATTGGAACGGCATCTTTCACATCTGAAAGATTCCCAGTTCATCGAAAGAAAAGAAAGATTCATGCTGTCCCCAAGACATTTGCAGACAGTGTGGGACTTGTTTGAAATGTGGTCACTGAAGGAATGCAGGAAATGTGGAAGCCAGATTGTACACAGCAAGATCCCACAAGTATCAATGAACCAAGGAACATTTTGAGTGACGTTTGTTCAGGGATAAATATCAGCCTGAAATACGATTCACAGAGAAAATAACTGGAACATTTGGATGAAAAATGAGAAAATGAAAGTTAAAGGAGAAGGGAGGATTGCTGGTTAGTGATGGGATTGATTGTTATCAGGAAATAAAAGGAAGGGACAGAATATTGTGAATGTCATATTGTACTGAGGGAACTTAAAGTGCAGGGAAGCTCAATTATAGACCAAACTTAAAGGCTTTGTCTCTTAATGCATGACCCATTCAGAATAGTGTCGACAAAGCTGTACCACACAAACCAAGGTAAATCAAGCTTCGAGGAATTTAAACTAATTAAAGAAGGTAGGGGCTCATGAGAAGTTATTAAAGTATCCAGACCAAGTAATAGGATCGAGAGTATGGAAAGGATCAGGAATCGAACTTGAGGCACCGCAGGGTGGAATGGTAGATCAGTGGGTAGCACTGCTGTCTCACAGCTCCGGAGACACAGACTCAATCCCAACTGACTGTCTGTGTGGAGTTTACACATTCTCCCCGTGTTTATTTGGGTTTCCTCCCATTGTCAGAAAGATGTGTCGGTTAGGAGGATTATCCATGGGAATTGTAGGGTGGGTGGGATGCTATTTGAACGGTCAGTCTGGGCTGAATGGCCTGCTTCCACACTGTAGGGAGTCTATGAATTCTAAAGGAGATAACTATGAGAAGGAGGCAGTCAGTGCATGACTGAGGGTGTTGTACTTCGATGCATCGAGTATATGAAACAAGGTAAATGAGCCTGTAGTGGAGGGACGTGGCTGCAAGGGGATCAGGGCTGGGACCTAAATATCCAGGGATGCACATCCTATTGAAAGGAAATGCAGAGGGTTAGAGGGTCAAGTGTGAAGGAGGAACTGAATCCGGGAAAGGTCTTGGGGAGACTGATGGTATCAAGTCCCCAGGGCCTGATGCTCTACATCCCAGAGTCCATAAGAAAGTGGGTGTAGAAATAGTGGACGTACTGCTAGAAAATGATCACCATTCTGTAGAATCTAATGGACTAGACAGTATCCAATGTAACATCACTTTTTAATAAAAGGAGGGAGAGTGAAAATGAGGAATTTTACATGAGTCAATTATTAAAGATATAATAACCGAGCATTTGGAAAGCAGTGACAGGATTGGTCCAAGTCAGCATGGGGAAAGGGAAATCAGGCCTGACACATCTTCTGGAAGGTTTTGAGGACGTGATCAGTAGAGAGTGGGTATGGGAGATTCAAGATGGCGGCAGTCTGAACAGTCTGGTGTATTGGGCTCTGTGCCTTATCCCAGGCAAGGTGGGCTCCTACCCTCCCCCCACCATTAGTCACCCCTGACGAAGGTTTGTGGTAGAAAGTCGGTAGAGAACCTAGAGCCCCTTTAAATTAGGACTGAGAAGATCTGAAGCTGAAATGAAGACATCTAAAAGAAAGGGAGCTAGAGGAGTGCAGCAGGCAGGGTGCTCCCCTACTATGTCAGGCACACCCACAGCCGTTATGTCAAACTCTGTGGCAGCGTCCTTAAGTTCAGTGGAGCAACAGAATTTACTAACGAAGCCATGAAGGCCACGATGGAGAGGTCCAAGGGGCAGGTTCGAACCTTGGAAGGGCAGGTTCAGGCCCTGAAGGAACAAGTAGACGACCTCGAAAATCAAGGTCGGAGAAAAATCTACAGATCTTGGGCTGACCTGAGCATGTAGAAGGTGAAAACCTCGCTGATTTCGTCAAGAGGTGGCTTCCGGAGTTGCTGGGCCTGGAGATCGAGTCGGGCCGGGTGAGTGTGGAGTGGGCCGACCGCATCGTGATGTGTAGGTCTGGGCCGGCCCAGTGCCCCCGCCCGATCCTAGTGCGACTCCAGCATCACAAGGAAAAGCATTTAATAATAGAAACAGCCAGAAGACTGGGAAGGGATCCACAGGCTTTGGCTTATAAAGGTTTGAAAATAATGTTTTTTCATGAATTTTCCAGGGCTATAATTAAGAAAAGAAAGACTTTTGATGATGTCAAGAAAAAAAAATTAAACATTGAATACTCTGAGGTACCCGGCAGTGCTACGTTTCAGTTATGGGGGAAATGTCTACAACTTTGACTCGGTTGAAAAAGTAAAAGAACTTTTGAACTCGCTGAAATGATAGACTTTGACCGAGGAGGAAGAAGGAAAAGAGGCGAGCGGACAATGGCATAACGTAATTTTTTTTAATCTTCTCTCTCTTTGTTCTTTTCCCTTTTGGGGTCTCGCGCTTTATAGATTTGGTATTGCTTTAATGAGAGATCCGGTATGTTTTATATTATAGCTGTTTGGTGGTTATTAGCTATTCTATTGTTCTGATTTGCTGGGTGAGGGTGGTTTCTCCTTTGATGTAAAGGTGTGTGGGGTTGAGATGAGAAGGGGGAGGGGTGGGTGTCCATTGTTAACTTGTCGGAGTGGAAATAATATGTTTTTTTCCCCATTGCTTGGCTGTGGGGCGTGACCTTAACTGGAAGGTGCTGGGATGGTTGTGAGGTTGGGAGTGAAAGGCCCCTATGGGCAAGGGGTGGATCTCTGGAAATTTGTGTTTTTGTGTTTATTTGTTGACATTAGGAGTAGTGGTCAGTTTTTTTTAGTTTTAGAAGTTTTGATGGCATTTGTGGAAATAGTCTTTAGATTTGATAAAGTCTGTTTTTTTTCCTCTCGGTGGACTGCGGGCTGTAGTGTGTGGTCATGGCTAGCGATCTGTTCAGGTGGTGCACCTGGAAGATAAAGGGGAGCCATTTCCCCATTAAATGGAAGAAGTTGCTCTCAAATCTTAAGAGGGAAAGGGTTGACATCGCTCTACTGCAAGAGATGCATTTGACTGACAGGGAACATCTGAAGTTACAGCAGGGAGAATACGATACGCTGTTCTTCCCCTCCTTCAACTCCAAAAGCAGATGAGTGACCATACTGGTATGAAGGAACCTCTCATTTCAGGTGATAGATCAAACTAAGGATGAGCATGGATGATTCATTATTCTCAACGCTCTGGGACACGGAGAAGAGTATGCCATCCTGAACGTTTACTGTCCCCCGGCGCATCCTCTCAAGTTTTTAGTTGATGCAATCTCTAAGTTAATGGCTCTTGGGATGCGCCATATGATTATAGGGGAAGACTTTAATTGTCTCATAGACCCTGGGGTGGACAGGATGCCAAAGGGGCTGTCGGGTACACCTCTGCAGATTAGACAGTTAGTGGACTTGTGAGAGGAGTTGGAGCTAGTGGATGTGTGGAGGTGCCCCCACCCGAATGGGAGGGACTTTACCTTTTATTCCAACCCGCACAAGTGCCACACAAGAATTGAAAAGGATGACAACTTTGTACAGTGTATCACAAGGGAGTTCAGGGTTTTTTGGGACGTCAATCTGGGTGTGGCTATTAATCCATCCGTGCTCTAGGAGTCCACCAAAGCATTCTTAAGGGGTTTGATTATTTCACACTTGACAATGAGAAGGAGGCAGAGAGGAGAGCAGCAGCTGATACTCGAGGCCCGGCTGAAGGCAGCCAAATCAGTACATTATCCCAGACCATCCGGGGTCAAATTGCAACGGGTCACGGCTCTCCGGGCTGCTCTGGACTCTGCACTCACTCAAGTGGCAAAGAGAAGGGTCTCCTTTGCAAAGCAAAGGCTGTTTGACTATGGGGATAAGCCAGGTAGATCCCTGGCTTACCTGGCTCGGAAGGAAAGTGCTCCACAGTCCATTGTGTTTATCAGGGTGAGAACTGGCAATGTCACTCGTGAACTGAGGAAGATCGATGCCAGATTTCGGGAGTCCGATGCAGAGTTATATCGGTCAGAGGGCTGTGGGGATGGAGAAGTGAGAATGGAATCCTCTTTTGAAAACTTGGACCTCCCTGGTATAAATGCAGATCAGGCCTCCCTTTTAAATGTACCTCTGACAGTACAGGGGGTGCAAGAGGCGGTAAGGCAGGTCCAACGTGATAAGGCACCTGGTCCAGACAGATTCCCATGTGAATTTTACAAGGAGCTCATACACAGGTCAGCTGAACCACTGCTAGAGCTGTACAGTCATTCGTATCGCCAGGACTGTCTTCCACCCTCTCTTACAGAGGCTAATATCTCCCTTATTTTAAAGAAAGGGAAAGACCCTGAGGATTGTGTATTGTATAGATCCATCTCGTTGTTGAATGTGGATTTTAAAATTCTATCAAAGGTGTTAGCTCTGAGACTGGAGAAGGTGCTGCCCGTTATTATAAAGGTTTTATCAAGGGCTGCAGCTCCTCCAACAACATCAGGCAGGTATTGAACATAGTGCAACTATGTCAGCAGAGAATGGTTCCGGGTTTGGTGGTCTCCCTGGAGGCAGAAAAGGCTTTTGATCGGGTGGAATGGTTGTATCTCTTTGCTGTTCTAGATCGTTTTGGTGTGGGAGGAGCCTTCGCCAGGTGGGTAGCAGTGTTATATAAAGACTCCAAGGCGGCGGTTATCGTGAATGGGGTTAAATTGAGTAATTTTGGTGTGGGGAGGGGCAGCCGACAGGGATGTTCCCTGTTGCCCCTACCGTTTACCTTGGTACTTGAACCACTGGCAGGGACTGTCTGAAAAGACCCTGAAATTCTCTTTCCCCGAAGGTGGGAGTTGGGGAAATAAAAATCACTCTCAATATGGACAATGTCCTACTGTTTTTAACTAACCCTGAAAAGTCCATACCCCAGCTAATAC
>NW_025206526.1:10461-11790 GCF_004010195.1 Chiloscyllium plagiosum | reverse complement strand
CATCCTGAGGGAAGTTGAGAAACAGCTGAAGCTTAGGGAAGACAATGACTACAATGCAGAACGCAGCAGGGTAGTGGTTCATGGCATTAGATCTTATCTGGAACCCTATGAACAATCTCTTCATGAAAGAAGAAAGTTGGCAAAGCAGCAAAAATGAGATGCCTTTTTTTTAAGGTCAACCCCCAAGAAACAGCCATCAACGTCTGGATTAGTATTTTATTTCATCATAATTTTGCGCCCCGAACAGCACATGAAAGGAATGATGATGCTGATGATGACCCTCAGCCCTTGTCTTAATACGGTACCATAACTCAGCAAACTCAGAAACCCCTGGAACCCTGCATTTCCCATGGCTGGCTTGCACACCCTGTGGCACTATGGACAATTTAGCATGGCCAATCCACATTGTATTATTTAATTAAAATATATGATGTCAACATTTACTGAAAGAAACAATAAAAAAAATGCATTACCTGAAAGGTTTCTCTGTATTATCGGTTGCACACATATAACTTAAAATGTGCTATTCTTTGTGTTAGGCTAAATACTATTCTGGTTTCGGTTTTTATTGATATTTCCTCAACACCTCAGGACGCTGAAGCCAGACGCCAACTCGAAGACACCACTTCCTACCACCCCCTCAACCATGACCCCACCTCCCATCACCAAACCATCATCTCCCAGACCATACAGAACCTCATCACCTTAGGAGATCTACCACCCACAGCTTCCAACCTCATAGTCCGGGAACCCCGCACTGCCCGGTTCTACCTCCTTCCCAAGATCCACAAGCCTGACCACCCTGGCCAACCCATTGTCTCAGCCTGCTCCTGCCCCACTGAACTCATCTCTACCTACCTCGACACTGTCCAGTCCTCTCTAGTCGAGGACCTACCCACCTATTTCGAGACACCACCCACGCCCTCCACCTCCTCCAAGACTTCCATTTCCCCGGCCCCCAAAGCCTCATCTTCACCATGGATATACAATCCCTCTACACTTCCATCCGCCATGACCAGAGCCTCCAAGTCCTCCATTTCTTCCTCTCCAGACGTCCCCAACAGTACCCTTCCACTGACACTCTCATTCATTTGGCCGAACTGGTTCTCATCCTTAACAATTTCTCCTTTGAATCCTCCCACTTCCTCCAGACCAAAGTGGTAGCCATGGGCACACGTATGGGCCCCAGCTATGCCTGTCTCTTTGTTGGCTACGTAGAGCAGTTGATCTTCTGTAATTACACCGGCACCACTCCCCACCTCTTCCTCCACTACATTGATGACTGCATTGGCGCCACCTCGTGCTCCCGCGAGGAGGTTGAACAATTCA
>NW_025206526.1:8479-9650 GCF_004010195.1 Chiloscyllium plagiosum | reverse complement strand
CTCCTCCCTGACCTATCACCTTCATCCCCTCCCCCACTCACCTATTGTACTCTATGCTACTTTCTCCCCACCCCCACCCTCCTGTCATTTATCTCTCCATACTCTGCCTGCATCCCTGATGAAGGGCTTTTGCCCGAAACGTCGATTTCGAAGCTCCTCGGATGCTGCCTGAATTGCTGCGCTTTTCTAGCACCACTGATCCAGAATCTGGTTTCCAGCATCTGCAGTCATTGTTTTTACCTATTTTAGTGATTCACCCCAACCCTGTTTTTCCCACAGGCCCCGTCATTTCTGTTGCAGGATTTTCTATAACACAAGGTCACACAAGAATGCAACCATCATGCTATATCAGAACAGACTGTCGTCAGTATAATATAGTTTTCCATATTTAAGGATGGATATTTTTGCATTGTACTGTGAAGGTGCATGGAATCCCTACAGTGTAGAAGCAGTTTGATGAAGGGAATATGGAAATGGTATGACATTATTGGAACTGGCCGCCTTAAATTGGATGCAAAACATGTTTGGATATAGACGTTCCACATGGCTCCTTTCAGAAGAACACAATGTCCCTCTGCTAACCTCCTTATTGCCTTCTGCTGCAATATTAACTGCTCATTTGTCCCTTTATTGTTTCTGAATCTTCCTCTTGCTGTGCACAACTGTGAGTCACATTTTCCAAGAAAGACAACAGTAATTACATCTCAGAGCTGCATTCCGAAACCCTGTGGGACATCCTGGGGAGGAAGGCATTGATCTAACCGCTGATGTCTTCTATCTTTCTCTGTACGTTCACACAAATTAATAACTAATTTGTCAGTCAAACCCAACAGAGAGAAGTAGAAGGAAAATAATGATTTTTCTTTCAGTCGTATCCTGGTTTCAGAAGAAGATACTTGTTCTGTGTTTCACTCGTGATATTGTGACAGCCCCAGATTTACGCATCATTTTCAGTATGTCTGAGGTTTAACGTCACAAGAGTGAAAGAGATATACAGCACAAAAAACAACCCTTCGGCCCATCGAGTCTGTGCTGGTCAAAAACAACCACCTGACTATTCTAATCCCATTTCCCAGCACTTGGCCCATAGCCTTGGCTTCACAGGTGCACATCTAAATCCTTCCACAGTGTGAAGGGGGTTTCTGTGCCTCCCAGCCTCACAGGAAGACAG
>NW_025206526.1:1454-5116 GCF_004010195.1 Chiloscyllium plagiosum | reverse complement strand
ATATCCACATTCCCTCCGCTTTCTCTACCTCACTCAAATATCCACATTCCCTCCGCTTTCTCTACCTCACTCAAATATCCACATTCCCTCCGCTTTCTCTACCTCACTCAAATATCCACATTCCCTCCGCTTTCTCTACCTCACTCAAATATCCACATTCCCTCCGCTTTCTCTACCTCACTCAAATATCCACATTCCCTCCGCTTTCTCTACCTCACTCAAATATCCACATTCCCTCCGCATTCTCTACCTCACTGAAATATCCATATTCCCTCTACTTTCTCTACCTCACTTAAATATCCACATTCTCTCCACTTTCTCTACCTCACTGAAATATCCACGTTCCCTCTGCTTTCTCAACCTCACTCAAATATCCACATTCCTTCCCCATTTCTCGACCTTACTTAAATATCACATTCCCTTCTACTTTCTCTACTTCACTTAAATATCCACATTCTCTCCACTTTCTCTACCTCACTGAAATATCCACGTTCCCTCTGCTTTCTCAACCTCACTCAAATATCCACATTCCTTCCCCATTTCTCGACCTTACTTAAATATCCACATTCCCTCTACTTTCTCTACCTCACTTAAATATCCACATTCTCTCCACTTTCTATATCTCACTTAAATATCCACGTTCCCTCCGCTTTCTTTTCCTCACTCAAATATCCACATTCCCTCCGTTTTCTCTACCTCACTCAAATATCCACATTCCCTCCGCATTCTCTACCTCACTCAAATATCCACATTCCCTCCGCATTCTCTACCTCACTCAAATATCCACATTTCCTCCGCATTCTCTACCTCACTCAAATATCCACATTCCCTCCGCTTTCTCTACCTCACTCAAATATCCACATTCTCTCCACTTTCGCAACCTCACTCAAATATCCATATTCCCTCCGCTTTCTCTACCTCACTCAAATATCCACATTCCCTCCGCATTCTCTACCTCACTCAGATATCCACATTCCCTCCGCTTTCTCTACCTCACTCAAATATCCACATTCCCTCCGCTTTCTCTACCTCACTCAAATATCCACATTTCCTCTGAATTCTCTACCTCACTCAAATATCCACATTCCCTACGCTTTCTCTACCTCACTTAAATATCCACATTTTCTCCGCTTTCTCTACCTCACTCAAATATCCACCTTTCCTCCGCTTTCTCTGCCTCATTTAAATATCCACATTCCCTCCGCATACTCTACCTCACTCAAATATCCACATTCCCTCCGCTTTCTCTACCTCACTTAAATATCCACGTTCCCTCCGATTTCTCTACCTCACTCAAATATCCACATTCCCTCCGCTTTCTCTACCTCACTCAAATATCCACATTCCCTCCGCTTTCTCTACCTCTCTCAAATATCCACATTCCCTCCGCTTTCTCTACCTGACTCAAATATCCACATTCCCTCCGCGTTCTCTACCTCACGCAAATATCCACATTCCCTCCGCTTTCTCTACCTCACTTAAATATCCACGTTCCCTCCGCTTTCTCTACCTCACTCAAATATCCACATTCTCTCCACTTTCGCAACCTCACTCAAATATACATATTCCCTCCGCTTTCTCTATCTCAATCAGATATCCACATTCCCTCCACTTTCTCTACCTCACTCAAATATCCACATTCCCTCCGCATTCTCTACATCACTCAAATATCCACATTCCCTCCGCTTTCTCTACCTCACTCAAATATCCACATTCCCTCTGAATTCTCTACCTCACTCAAACATCCACATTCCCTCCGCATTCTCTACCTCACTCAAATATCCACATTCCCTCCGCATTCTCTACCTCACTCAAACATCCACATTCCCTCCGTTTTCTCTACCTCACTCAAATATCCACATTCCCTCCGCTTTCTCTACCTCACTCAAATATCCACATTCTGTCCGCTTTCTCTAGCTCGCTCAAATATCCACATTCCCTCCCCCTTTCTCTTCCTCACTCAAATATCCACGTTCTGTCCGCTTTCTCTAGCTCGCTCAAATATCCACATTCCCTCCCCCTTTCTCTACCTCACTCAAATATCCACATTCCCTCCGCTTTCTCTTCCTCACTCAAATATCCACATTCCCTCCCCCTTTCTCTACCTCACTCAAATATCCACATTCCCTCCGCTTTCTCTACCTCACTTAAATATCCACATTCCCTCCGCTTTCTCTACCTCACTTAAATATCCACATTCCCTCCGCTTTCTCTACCTCACTTAAATATCCACATTCCCTCCGCTTTCTCTACCTCACTTAAATATCCACATTCCCTCCGCTTTCTCTACCTCACTTAAATATCCACATTCCCTCCGCTTTCTCTACCTCACTTAAATATCCACATTCCCTCCGCTTTCTCTACCTCACTTAAATATCCACATTCCCTCCGCTTTCTCTACCTCACTTAAATATCCACATTCCCTCCGCTTTCTCTACCTCACTTAAATATCCACATTCCCTCCGCTTTCTCTACCTCACTTAAATATCCACATTCCCTCCGCTTTCTCTACCTCACTTAAATATCCACATTCCCTCCGCTTTCTCTACCTCACTTAAATATCCACATTCCCTCCGCTTTCTCTACCTCACTTAAATATCCACATTCCCTCCGCTTTCTCTACCTCACTTAAATATTGAAATTCTGTCCCCTTTCTGTACCCTGCTTGTTCCCTCCTCAAAGATTTGGAATAAGTTGATCACGCGCGATTTCCACTTCATGACACCATGCTGACTCTGCTAGATCATGTTCTCTATTTCTAAATGTTCTGCTATTCCATTTTTAAAAATAAACTCTAGCTTTTTCCCAAAGACAGATACTAAGCTAACTGGCCTTAATTTCCCGTTCTTTTTTTGTCTCCTTCCTTTTTCCGATAAGGGTCTCACATTCACAGCTTTCCAACCCTCTGGGACCTTTCCAGACTCTCAGGTTAGAAGATTATTACCAGCGGATTCAGTATCTCTGTAAGTAGTTACCTTAATATCTGAGAATAAACTGGATCATGACCATGGGACTTGTCAATTCTAAGCCCCATGAAATGTCTATTGCAAAGCCAAGTTTTAAATCACCTCGATCAAAATGTCAGTGTCGACACAGCTCAGCAGGTACCTGTCGACACAGGTCAGCAGGTACATGTCGGGGACGTTCACTGGATGACCCGCAGTAGCTTACTAGCTGCTAAATTAAACAAGGCAGTTGCTTACCTGAGAGAAAGAAGGGGACATTAAATACAGAAATGATCATTTCTGGCTGTTCCCCACATGTACTCCTGAGCCTTTTGCAGGACTGTGAGACTGCTAAGACTACTAATTGATCCAACAGCAAATGCACGACCCACCCAGGCAAGTTAACTAGATGCCTGCCAAATCTCAGCAGAAATGGGCACTGCAGATACTGGAGATTAGAGTCAAACCTCCTTCCTGATGAAGGGCTTTTGCCCAAAACGTCGATTCTCCTGCTCCTCGGATGCTGCCTGACTTGCTATGCTTTTCCAGCACCACTTTACAATTGCAACATTTGGGAGGCATTTGGATGGGTATATGAATAGGAAGGAGAAAGTGGGGACTGCAGATGCTGGAGACCAGAGCTGAAAATGTGCTGCTGGAAATGCGCAGCAGGTCAGGCAGCATCCGAGGAGCAGGAGAATCGACATCTCGGGCATA
>NW_025206526.1:0-1350 GCF_004010195.1 Chiloscyllium plagiosum | reverse complement strand
GGATATGGGCCGGGTGCTGGCAGGTGGGACTAGATTGGGTTGGGATATCTGGTCGGCATGGACGGGTTGGACCGAAGGGTCTGTTTCCATGCTGTACATCTCTGTGACTTTATGACTCTATGACTCGCTAATCTTGACCTGCCAAATCGAGACAAGTGGATGCCTAATGGAAACACAGCAATAAATTCTGCTTGGCACATATCCACCACAGAATGGATGAGCATCTTCAGAATTCAGCACCTTAATTATTATTAAACTGGAAGACACCCATTGTCCTTGCCCACTTGTGACTAATCCGTGTTTGAGTGAGGAACTGGGGCAGACTGAGGAGCAGGGAAAACTGACAAAGATCTCAATCTTGTCCCTATCAGTTCCTTCAGCAGGAGTGCACAGAAAAGATGGTTCCTCACCTCTTCTGTTTGACACTGTGGCTGGAACATGTGATTTTCTGATGGCCTTGTTTTATTTTGAAAGTGGACGACTATCAGGCTTTGAGGCACCAGCTCATCTGGAGTGACATCCCTCTGTGAGCGTCCAGCTTTAAGAGCATTGTATAACTGCTGTGTGTGTCATTATGAAACATTGATACGAAGTGAATGTGTAGGGCTTGATTTCTGCTGTCACGGACGAGTGGTCAGGCTGTGGAAAACAGTTTCTGATGCTTCAGTTCAACTTCAAGGCAGCCTCGAGTAAGCTCATTGGTGCAGTCTCAATTCCCTTTGACCTTGCTCTGTTTTGCCTGACCCAGATTCAGTTTTCTGTTCCATTAAAAAAGTAACCACTCAGAAAGGGGAATTATATATAACCACAGACGTCGTCTGTATTTATTTTGAGTGCAACTCCCTCCCCGATGTCCTCTGCCATCAAGAGAACAAGAACAGGAATGGTGTCAGTCAGCACATAGGTCACCTTCCTTTGTTGTCATTTGGTCAGTGCCCTCGATTATCCCAAGCGATACCATTGTTGGAGTCCCATTTCAGGACAGCAAGAGATGGATCATAAATGCATTTGAGATACAGTCAAGAAAGAAACATCAGGAAGTACATTTGTTACATTTTTGATTTGATTTATTGCTGTCACATGTACCTAGGTACAGTGCAAAGTTTTGTTTTGCATGCAGTACAGACCATATAAAGTACATTGGCACAATAGCACAGAGCAAGGAATACAACGTTATGGCTTCAGTGAACTTGCACAAAGAGCAGGATCAACTTTGAAATTTGGGAAGTCCATTCAGAAGGAGAAAGTGAGGACTGCAGATGCTGGAGATCAGAATTGAGAGTGTGGTGCTGGAAAAGCACAGCAGGTCAGGCAGCATCCGAGCAGCAGAAGAGTCGACATTTCAGACAT
>NW_025206525.1:0-11787 GCF_004010195.1 Chiloscyllium plagiosum | reverse complement strand
CTGCGAACCCGATCCTTGAGAATTTATAAAACATTTAGCGATGGAAAGGGACAGGTACATGCCACAGGTCAGGAGTTATCGATGGGACAAGGGCAATTATAATGCGACTAGGCAGGAATTAGGATGCATAGAATGGGGTAGCAAAATGCAGGGGATGCAGACAATGAAAATGAGGAGCTGGTTTAAGGAACAGGTATTGCATGTCCTTGATAGGTATGTCACTGTCAGGCAGGGAGGAAGTGATAAGATAAAGGAACCGTGGTTTACTACAGAAATTGCATCTCTTGTTACGAAGAAGAAGGAGGCTTATTTGTTGATGAGGCAAGATGATTCAGATGAGGAGATGGGGAGTTACAGATCAGCTAAGAAGGATTTAAAGAGAGAGTTAAGAAGAGCAAAGAGAGGACACGAGCAGTCTTTAGCAAATAGAATAAAAGAGAACCCTAAAGTTTTCTATAGGTATGTGAGGAATAAAATGATGATTAGGGTAGGAATAGATCCAATCAAAGACAGAAGTGGGAAGTTGAGTGTGTACCCTGTGGAGATCGGAGAGGTGCTAACGAACATTTCTCATCGGTTTTCACTCAGGAAAAGGAGAATATTTTAGAGGAGAAGAATGTGGTACAAGATATTAGACTAGAAAGGATCGAGATTAGTTAGAAACAGATGTTTTCAATTCTAGAAGGAGTGAAAGTAGACAAGTCCGCTGGGCCGGATGGGATTTATCCGAGGAATCTCTGGGAAGCTAGGGAGAAGATAGCAGAGCATTTGGCTTTGATATTTGAGTCGTCATTGTCTACAGGTTTGGTTTCAGAGGACTGGAGAATTCCAAATGTTGTGCCTTTGTTCAAGGGCAATAGAGATGACCCAGGTAATTATACACCAGTGAGCCTGACTTCTGTTGTAGGAAAGGTTTTGGAAAGGATTATAAGAGATAAGATTTATAATAATCTTGCAAACAACAATTTGATTTCAGATAATGGTTTCGTCAAGGGCAGGTCATGTCTCGCAAACCTCTGAGTTTTTTGAGAAGTTGACCAAGCATGTAGATGAGGGTAGGGCAGTTGACGTGGTATACATGGACTTCAGTAAAGCCTTTGATAAGGTTCCATATGGTAGGCTGTTGGAGAAAATGCAGAGGCATGGAATTGAGGGTGATTTAGCAGTTTGGATTAGAAACTGGCTTTCTAAAGGAAGACAGCGAGTGGTGGTTGATGAAAAATATTCAACTGGAGTCCAGTTACTAGTGGTGTGCCACAAAGATCTGTTTTGGGACCACTGCTGTTTGTTATTTTTAGAAATGACTTAGATGCAGGCATAGGTGGATGGATTAGTAAATTTGCAGACGACACTAAAATCTGTGAAGTAGTGGACAGTGTGGAAGAGTGTTACAGGGGGATTTCGATAAACTGCAGAATTGGGCTGAGAGGTGGCAAACGGAGTTCAATGCAGCTAAATGTGAGGTGATGCACTTTGGGAAGAATAACAGGAAGGCAGAGTACTGGGTCAATGGAAAGATTCTTGGTAGTGTGGATATGCAGAGGGATGTTGGAGTCCTTGTACATAGATCCCTGAAAGTTGCCACCCAGGTGCCACCCACGGCATACGGTGTGTTAGGTTTAATTCATAGAGTAATTGAGTTCCAGAGCCGCAATATCATGCTGCAAATACACAAAACGCTGGTGCGGCCATACTTGGAATATTGTGTGCAGTTCTGGTGCCCATATTTCAGGAAGGACGTGGTGGAATTGGAAAAGGTGCAGAGGAGATTAACCAGGATGTTGCCTAGTCTGGAGGGAAGGTCTTATGAGGAAAGGCTGAGAGACTTGAACCTGTTCTCTTTGGCAAGAAGGAGGCTAAGAGGGGATTTGATAGAGACATACAAGATGATCAGAGGCTTAGATAGGGTAGACAATGGAAGGGTTTTTCTAGGATGATGATGTCAGTGTGCACAAGGGCCATAACTGCAAATGAGGAGTGATAGATTTAAGACAGATGTCAGAGGCAGGTTCTTTACTCAGAGTGGTAAGGGTGTGAAATGTACTACTTGCTAATGTAGACAACTCAGCCAAATCAGGAAGATTTAAACAATCCTTAGATAAGCACATGGGTGATTTTAGGATAGTGTACAGGGACGAGCTGAGAACAGTTCACAGGCTGGCGCAACATCAAGGACCGTAGGGCCTGTTCTGCGCTATATTGTTCTGTGACTCTTGTGCTACAAGAGATTTCTGCTGTCTTAAACAGAGTGACAGATCTTGTATTGTGGGCTTACGAAACGTCACTGATCTCTACCAAACATGTATGAGGTAGAGTCAGGGCAATAATAAGGTGCTGCCCACTTCTGTCTTTGATTGGATCTATTCCTACCCTAATCATCATTTTATTCCTCACATACCTATAGAAAACTTTAGGGTTCTCTTTTATTCTATTTGCTAAAGGAGGGGAACAGGTAACTCCATACAAAAACCCTGCTCCTTTTCATCTATTTTCACCTCCAAAACTGAGGGCCTTTCAGAAAAGCACCTCCATATCCCACCACAACACTTTGCCCCACAATCGTAGTATCTGGCTGTGCACGAGGAGTGGAACAGTCTGTACTGGGACCCATTGGGGCCCTGAAACACTTGGTAAAGACTAAAATCATCTGAGCATTGAGAGCCCCACGACATTGTATGCATTTTCTTTTTGTTTTAATCTGTTCCTGACTTCCCTTGTTTTTCCTTATGAACCTGTTCAAAGTTGTTATTACACACACCTGCACAAGCTGTGAATTGAACTCAGGTCTCTCAGTCCAAGATTCGGGATATTTTCACCACATCACAAGGCATCGACTCTCACTTCCCTTGTCCTTCAGCCTGCTGAGTTACGCCTGAGTCAAGGCTGCAATTGGGAAGAAGGGGAGGAACTGGAGGACCGAACAGCGGCCGGTCCGCCAACCAGAGTGAGTGAGGAGCGGGGTCAAATCACTCTCGGGGAATGATTGGTCAGAAAGCAAACTGTTTTGTACGATTGGGATCATTTTCACTCCATAGTGGAGCATTAAACCTCTCTCATAAATCAATGTGAGATTTTAAGAAGTTAAAAATCACACAACACCAGGTTATAGTCCAACAGGTTTAATTGGAAGCACACTAACTTTCGGAGCGACGCTCCTTCATCAGGTGATTGTGTCACCTGATGAAGGAGCGTCGCTCCGAAAGTTAGTGTGCTTCCAATTAAACCTGTTGGACTATAATCTGGTGTTGTGTGATTTTTAATTTTGTACACCTCAGTCCAACACCGGCATCTCCGAATCGAGATTTTAAGAAGTAGTTGAAATGTAAATCTGATAACGTACATATTTCTAATCGATTTACACAACTAGAGTAAGAAACTTATTTTCAAACTCTAAGAACGATTGATAATTTACATACCTGGCCGGTATGGTTAAGATAGACCGAACAATCTGCTTACATGCTAGACACCTCTATGTCTCTAACTTGACAGAACAGTTGTTAATGACAAATATTTCACCCATGATCCTGTGCAGATATGAATATTATATATCAACTCACCGATAATCTCAGACGCACGCGCAGTTTGGTTTCCATGTGGAGCATGCGCAGTGTTACATTGGTCAGGACACAGAGAGAGAGAGAGAGACATGGAGCTGCTTTCTCCGGCAGCGGCTGAGATCGGCTTCAGAGAGCGGCGCTCAGAGCCCGTGTGAGGGGGCCTCTCTGGGAGAAAGGAGCGGAGACAATACAGGTTGAAAAAAAAGCCCGGGTAAGGAGGTGGCGGTCTCTGATCAGGGAAGGGGCCCAGGGTCACGGCCGCCATTTGTTTGAGGGAAGTGGGAGCGCGGGCCTGAGGGCCGCCATCTTGAGGAGGTCAAGGTGCAGGAGGGCGGGGCTATCGGGGACTGGAGAACAATCAGAGGAAAAGGAAGACCATTGTTATTGATTAATTCCACGAACACAGCTTCACTGGGCGGTTCCCGCAGGAATATCCTCTCACAGTCATCTGTCTCCTGGTGCATTGAGCTGCCTGTCCTGT
Source organism: Chiloscyllium plagiosum (assembly GCF_004010195.1). NCBI lineage: Eukaryota > Metazoa > Chordata > Chondrichthyes > Orectolobiformes > Hemiscylliidae > Chiloscyllium > Chiloscyllium plagiosum. The sequence continues at coordinate 7,749 of NW_025206525.1, read as the reverse complement.
CCCTCCCTCAGCTGGTGTTCTGTAATACCTGAGATATCCCAGTCCCATCTTAGATTACTTCACTAAAGACAGGAATGCACCCGATGGATTTTTCTTAACATCAGCAATTGTTTAATACTCACAGGTTTTTAATTGCATCTTTTTTGAAGCATTTAATTCACGTTCAATCATTTGCAACGGTGGGATTTGAACCTGTGTCCAGAGAACATTTGCTGAGTTTATGGATAAATTGCCTCACAATAATGCCACTAGGCCATCGCTTCGCCTTCTCACAGGTTGCACATCCCACTGCAACATGAATCACAACCCTTTCTTCCTGCACAATTGTTTAATCCTGCACTCTGGTGATATCACTCAGTATCCCTCCACGTGGGGTCCCTCACTGTGTGGGTCTAATTGCTGCCTCTGTCAGCGTCTCTCACTCTTGCAGCTACTCCAGATCCTGAGCCAACAGAATTCTCCACTCCAGAGAGATGAGGCAGCACAGGCCAGGAATGGAGACTGGGATTTTCCAGATCTATGTGGGGCTTAGTGCCATTCTACATGTATAGCCCTCACAGCATCAGTCTAATTTCCCATTGTGCCTACTTCTGTGTCTTCTACAGGTACTCGGGGAGTTCCTGATTCAATACACTTGCCAACTGCTGGTTGGGACGATGGTTGGTCAGTCAGAGAGATAAAAGGTCAGGGAGGTCGCAACCCTCAATAAATCCTGCCGCCAGGTAAGATCATTCCAGTGCAGAGAGCATTGAGAGGGCTCCAAACAAGACATGACATAGATATAGTGGTGGAGGGCGAGCACAGTACAGACACCCCCAGGTTCAGTCACCACCTTTTACTTTAAGTTTTGTTTTGTACTCAGACAGCATCGGTAGTGTCCAGTTTTCAAACCAAGTATGTGCTGCCTTGGTGAGCATTAGGACAACAGAGGGAAAAGCGGGCCTGCAACGAGAGGGTGGTAATGCTGCCTGGGATCTTTTTGTTCCCTCTTCCCTCTCCAGTACTGTATCTATGGCTCGTCTTGTGGACCAGTGTCTTCAATCATTCTAACTCCTATAACAGTTCCTATCTCTGTCATCTCCTCTCCTCTCACCAATTTTTGATATATTTGAAACCTCCAGTCCAGTTGCCCATCCATATCGCTGTAACTTGCGTCAGTTTCTACAACATGCCTTGTCTTGATAGTCTCCTCCTCCAACAACTGAAGACATAGGGTCTGTTTCTGTGGGGCATGACTCTTCGGCCGAGGTTTCTGAAATGGAATGAGTTGCATTTGCCTGTGTTTGGCCCATATCCCTTCAAATCTTCTCCTCTCCATGTACCTGCCCAAGTGTCTTTTCCATGTTGCAACTGTACTTGTTTTCACCATTTCCTTTGGCAGTCCATTCCATCTATGCACCATCCTCTGTGGAAAATGTTGCCCCTCAGCTCCCTCTTTAAATCCTTGCTCTGTCACCTCACATTTATGCCTCTAGCTTTGGACTCACATACCGTTGGCTTTTCACCTTACTTAGGCCCTACATGGTTTCATAAACCTTTATAAGGTCAACCCGTGGCCTCCTCTGCCCAGGAGAAATATTGATGACAATGTTACAAATATCTCCAACTCATGTACTCAATGCTCTGACCAATGAAGACAAGTGTGCCAAATGCTGCTTTCCCCACCCTGTCCGCCTGTGATGTCACTTCCAAGGAACAATGTAACTGCATCCCTTGGTCTCTTTCTGTTCGATAACACTGCCCAGGGCCCTGCCATTAACTGCATTAGTCCTCCCTGGTTTGTCTGAACTAAATCCAACACCTGAATTAAATTCCATCTTTCATTCCTTGGCCTACTGACCCAGTTGAGGAGAAAGTGAGGTCTGCAGATGCTGGAGATCAGAGATGGAAATGTGTTGCTGGAAAAGTGCAGCAGGTCAGGCAGCATCTAGGGAAGAGGAGAATTGACGTTTCGGGAATTCCTGAAGAAGGGCTAATGTCCGAAACGTCGATTCTCCTCTTCCCTAGATGCTGCCTGACCTGCTGCGCTTTTCCAGCAACACATTTCCATCTACTGACCCAGTTGATTAACATCCCCTTCGATAACTATATTCCCTGCCCACTCTTCCACTAATCTTGGTATCCACAAACATACTAACAGGGACTCCTATATTTTCACTCAAATTGTTTATGTAAATGGTGCACAACAGTGGTCCCAGCACCAATCCTGAAAGCACACTGTTGGTCAGAGGCCTCCAGTCTGAACAACAACCCTCTCCCACCACCCTCTGTCTCCCACTGTCATCCCATTTTGTATCCAGTTGGCTAGCTCTCCCTGATCCCTTGTGACCTACCCTTACTAATCAATGTATCATGCTACACCCTGACCAAGGGTTGCTGAAGCCAGAAACAACGTCTGTTGCTCTGCCTTCATCTATCTTCAAGTCAAGTTTGTGGGACATGTTTTCCCTCACACAAAGCCATGCTGGCTGCCGTAATCAGTCCTTGTCTTTCCAAATGCCATGTAAGTCCTACCTCTCAGAATGATCTCCAACAAGTGACGCACCCTGATGTCTGGTCATCAGTCTGTAGTTTCCTGGCTTCCTCTTGCAGCCTTTCTTAATTAATGACACAATATTATAATCATAGTCAGAGAGTCATACCGCACTGTTCGGTTAACACTAACCATACTCTAAAACGGATCTCATCCCACCTGCCTGTTCCTTGATCATATCCCTTCAAACCTTTCCTATTCCTGTACTAATCCTAATGTCTTTTAAACATTGTAATTGTCCCCACATTCATCCCTTCCTTGGGAAGTTCATTCCACATCCTCTGTGTAACAATGTGACCCTCACGTCTTTTTTTTAAGTGTCTCTCCTCCTACACTTAAAAATGTAGCTTCTAGTCTTGAAACTCCCCTATCCTTGGGAAAAGACAACTCCCATTAATTCTATTTATTCCCCTCATTATTTTATAAACTTCTACGAGGTCATCTGTCAACATTCAGGTTTCAATGAAAAAATACCAACCTATTCAGCCTTTCTTTATAACTGAAATCTTTCATAACCAGCCACATCCCAGTAAATGTCATCTGAACCCTCTCCAGCTTAATAATATCCTTCCGATAACTGGGTGACCTGAACTGAACACAGTATTCTAGAAGAGGACTCACCAATGGTCTGTATAATCTCAATGTGACTTCCCAACTCCTATATCCAAAGCAGTGAAAGCAAGTGTGGCAACCATCTTTTTAACCAGCCTGTTTATGTACCTATACCTCGAGGTCCCTCTGTTCTACAACACTACCGAAGGTCCTACCATTAATTGTATAAGTCCTGCCCGTGTTTGTTGTTCCAAATGCATTACCTTGCAATTATTCAGATTGAACTCCATCTACAGTTTTTTAGCCACTCACGCATTTCAACAGGATCCCTTTGTAATCTCAGAAAACCTTCTTCACTATCCACAATGCCACCCTCCAGTCTACCTGCCTATCACACATAGCTCTCTATGGTACAAATATCTCTGCTAGGGGCGCTACAATTTCTTCACCAGCTTCCCACAATGTCCTGAGATACATTTGGTCAGGTCCTGGGGATTTATCTACCTGTGTTTTAAAACCTCCAGCACCTCCTTTTCTATAATGTGGACTCATTTCAAGACATTGAGTCATAGAGATGTATAGCATGGATGCAGATCCTTCGGACCAACTCCTGCATGACGTATCTAGTCACATTTGCCAGACTTTTGCCAATATCCCTCTAAAACATAGAACATAGAAGAATACAGCGCAGTACAGGCCATTTGGCCCTCGATGTTGCGCCGATCCAAGCCCACCTAACCTACACTAGCCCACTATCCTCCATATGCCTATCCAATGCCCGCTTAAATGCCCATAAAGAGGGAGAGTCCACCACTGCTACTGGCAGGGCATTCCATGAACTCACGACTCGCTGAGTAAAGAACCTACCCCTAACATCTGTCCTATACCTACCACCCCTTAATTTAAAGCTATGCCCCCTCGTAATAGCTGATTCCATACGTGGAAAAAGATTCTCACGGTCAACCCTATCTAAACCCCTAATCATCTTGTACACCTTTATCAAACCTTCTTATTTATATACCCATCCACATTCCTTTTAAATGTATTTCTATCAGCCTCCACTAATTCCTCTGGCAGCTTATTCCATACACTCTGCGGGAGCCAGTTTTCTTTTAGGCCCCTTTGAAAAGTTCCCCTCGCACTTTAAAGTTATGCCCTGTCGGTTTGGAATCCCCCAGCCTGGGGAAAGACCTTATCTATTGACTCTATCGATGACCATCATGATTTTAAACACCTTTATCAGGTAATTCCTCAGCCTCCCATGTTCAAGTGAAAACAGCCCCAGCTTATTCAGGCTTTTCCCTGAAGAGCAAACCCTCCAACCCTGGCAGCATCCTTGTTAATTTCTTCTGAACCCTTTCATGTTCCACAACATCCTTCCGATGGCATTGAGACCAGAATTGCACACAGTATTCCAATAGTAGTCAGGTCAAACACTGTTTAGTCCCCCGAGTGCCCCAATCTTTATCCACAGTAGTTCCAAAGTGAAATATTTGTTTCGGATCTTGTAGTTTCAGACATCGTTGGCTTCAATGATCACTAAGGATACCGGTTTTGTCCCTAGCTCTTCTTTTGCTCTTAATGCACTTGTAGAATCTCTTTCAATTTTCCTTAACTTTCTCTGCCAAAGCTATCTCATGCCCCCCTTTTTCATTCCTGATTTCCATCCTAAGTGTATTTCTACAGCCCCGATGCTCCTGAAAGGATTCACTTGAGTCAACCAGTTATGTGCCCCCCTGTTTTCTTGACCACAGCCTCCAAACTCAGCCAGAGTTTCCTAATTCAGTCAGCATTGAGCTGCACACTAACAGGAACATGCTGGCACTGAATGCTCCTTTTATCTCGGTTTTAAAATATTCCTACTTGCCAGACTTCCCTTTACTTGCAAATAGCCTCCCCAGATCTACTTTTAAAATTCATGACTAATACTATCTTGCTCCATTTTATAACTTGAACTTGTGGACCAGGCCTGTCCTTTTCCATCGCTATTTTCAAACGAATACAATTGTGGTGACTTTCCAAAGTGCTCCCCCACTAACACCTCAAGGGGAGATCAGGTTTAGACCCATTCTCCAGTTGGGCCACTTACATGATGACTGTCTACCTGTGCTGACACCTTCAGACATCCAGGGACTTGCCCACCAAGGTCCCTGTTTTCCTCAGTACTCCAGGAGGACCTACCATTCATGATGTATACGGTTTGCTTATTAGACTTCCCACAGTGCATTACCTCACAGTGATCAGAAGTAAACTCTGTCTGCCATTACTCTGCTCAATTTATCATCTGATCGATATCAGACTGCAGCCTGAGACCATCCCCCTCACTGTGGACAACACCCTCACCTTTCATGTCATCTGCAAACCTATTAATGATTCCTTCTGCTTTCACATCCGAGATATTAATGTACATAATAACCAGCAATGATTCCTGCACAGATCCCTGTGGTACATCCGCTGGCCAAAGGCTTCCAATCATAAAAACAACCCTCCACCAATTGTGGATCCAATTTACCAACTTGCCTTGGATCCCATGGGCTCTTCCCTTTTGGACCAGCCTTCCATGTGGGACCTTGTCAAAGACCTTAATGAACTCTATGTAACCCACATCATCTGCACTGCCCTCATCAATATCAGAGGACAGTCCTCAAGCAAATCCATACAGACAATCCCTAATATATTCCTGTCCTTTCAAATGTTGATCCATCCTGTCCCTCAGAATTGTTTCCAATAATTTCCCTCTCCCTGCTGTCAGACTATCTGTTCTGTAATTACCTGGCCTATCTCTGCTGCTCTTGTATAAAAGAACCACATTAGTGATCCTCCAGTCGTTCAGCACTTCATCTGTGGCCAGCAAAGTACTAAATATATCCGCCAGGGCCCCAGCAATCTGCTCCATTACCTCCCAGAGCAGCCGGAGATATATTTTATTGTTACTGGGTATTTCTCCACCTTTTTGCCTGTGAAAACATTTAACGCCTCCTCCTCATTGATCTTAGTATGTTCCAGAACCTCACCATCCCCGGCTACAATGCCTTGCTCCTGTGTGAATACAGATGGGAAGTATTCATTGCAGACCTCACCCACTTCCTCTGGCTCCATGCACAGATTGTCCCTTTGGTTTCCAACAGGCCCCACTGCTTAGTTGGGAATCCTCTTACTCTAACTGTACTTATTAAATACCTTGTGGATTTTCATTAACATTATTTGCTAAGGATATTTTGTGACCGTTGTTTGCCTGTTCATTTTTAAGGACCACCACCCCCAGCATCCACCCCTCCCCCCACCTCCCTGCCCCACACACTCTAGACTTTTGAATGGCTTCGTCTGTTTCTATTGCACTGTAGTTTTTTTTATCAAACTCACAATATCGCTTGATCAGTATTTGCTAGATGTGCTGTTTGAGCCATTCATTCCTCGCAAAACACATTTGCTCTGAATTCTCACTGCATCACATTAAACATCTCCCGTGTTCCAAATAGAGACTCCAACAAGTGTAGTTCCTTGCAGTCGAGGCTTGCCAGTCTAATGATAACATAGAGTGACAGTGGTAATCTAATGATAAATGGCCTCCCCAAGTTTAGATACTTAGCTTCTTCATTATCCTTATCTCTTTCCATAATGTCATTGAAGCTAACAGTTATGGTCTCTGTGCTCAAAAAAGCTCCATAAATCCTCATCTCTATCATCTTGTCCAGAACCTACAGCCCACCCTGTTTCTAACATTCTCGAGTCCTTACCAACCTCCCCATCTGTGCACCTCCCTCCAACCTCTAGAGCACATGATATCACTGTAACCTTCTCCAGTCCCCACGGCACTCATGCATTCTCCTATTTACAATGGTGAGTTTTGAACATTGGCTGAGTCTCTGGATAAATAGCACAGCGATAATACCACCTGGCCATCACTTTGCCTTCTCCCAGGTTTCCCATTCCTGAGCATTGACACCAGCAGCAAAATGAATCAAAACTCCTTCTTCTTACATAATGGTTTGCTCCTGAAATCTTCCTGCACTCTGCTGATATCACTCAGTATCTCTCTGTTTGGTATCCCTCACCACGAGGGTCTAATTGCTGCCTCTGTCAGTGTCTCTCACTCTTGCAGCTACTCCAGATCCTGAGCCAACAGAAATCTCCTCTCCAGAGAGACGAAGCAGCACCGGCCAGGGATGGAGACTGGGATTTTCCAGGTCAGTGTGGCAATTATTACCATTCTGCATGTGTTTCCTTTACCCTAATTTCAGAGTCTGTCTATTTCTCTGTCTTCTGTAGCTATTTAGTAAGTTCCTGACTCAATAGACTTCCCAATTGCTGGGTGTCTCCTCCATCACCTTATTGAAGATGGTTGGTCAGCCAGAGTGACAAAGGGAAGGGAGATCTGGAGCATTCAATAAATCCTGCAGTGAGGTAAGATCACTCACAGTGCACAGAGCAGAGAGCAATGAGAGGGCTCCAAACATCAGCTAACAGGACATGACACGGATACAGTGCTGGAGGGGGAGCACAGTACAGACACACCCCAGGCTCAATCACCACTCCCACTGTAAGTATTGTTGCACTGACACAGTATCGAGAGTTCCCAGTTTTCAATCCAGGCCTGTGCTGTCTTGGTGAGCATCTGGACAACAGAAGGAAAAGCAGGCCTCCCACGAGAGGGATGGAATGCT
>NW_025206524.1:6756-11786 GCF_004010195.1 Chiloscyllium plagiosum | reverse complement strand
ATTTTCTGCTCTTATGGATCTTTTTCAGTGCCTACTGTTTACCTATACGTTTGCTTTAGGGGAGCTAGTAACAGACAAAGCTTAACGATCCTCATCCTGACTTTCGGCTTGTTCCTACTCTGCTTCTAATTCATTTCATCAGATTGAGCCGCCCTGTTAATGGAGGATAGGACTGAGAAATGCCTGTCATTTTCTGTTGTTCCTTATGCCAAACTCCATGTTTCTTAACCCCCTCACCTGCAAGGCATGTTTCAGTGAAATCTCCCTTCCGGTCTTTCAGTGAACCTCTTTGAGTGTGAGAAGAGCAGGGGAGTGTGTCATGGTGGGCTTTGCAGGTGGGAGCAGCAAGAGGTCTCCAACCTCTATCTCCAATGCAGAAAATGCTACAAGGTCCATTAAACTACAATACTGGGACGCACACAGGGCGCCATTAAAGACAAGTGCCCCACCATCGCTAACATAAACATGACTGCCAGCTCACTCAGACACAAGCTTCAGTTGGCTGTGGAGACTGTTAAGATAGGGTGAACAGATACAGTGGTACTGTATTAATCTGACCCTCTCCCTGTTTCCCCTTCGCAAGAAGGAAGGGGTTGAAGGGTGGTCATATTACCTGAGATTGAGCCAGTATAATTTAAATCCAGAAACAGAACTCGTGAGCAGAAGAAAGCTAATCCATTCCTCGTTTATACTCCCCATTCTATTCCATCATGGCCAATCAACTAATTCAGTGCTGTGTTCCTGCCTTCTTCCACATACGCTTTCGCCCAGTGAGAACTCGCTCTAACATTCAATGTAATGTTTTGATCACCACCGTTTTCAACTGCACAGGATTCCACATGATCCCCATTACGTGGGGGGAAGACATTTCTGCTTAACCCAGTCCTAACTGATCCAATTCCTCGTCACACAACAGTCGTGTCATCCAGGAATCAGTCTGGCAAGAGTTTGTCGTAATTCCTATATCATCAGAACATTCTTTATTAGATAACAACACCGAATCTACACACATCAGCCTTCAAGTGTCGTCTCATCCTGTACCACAGTAGCACGTCTCTGCTCGAGCACTCGAACCCTCTCACTATGAAGGCCAAAATGCATCTGTCTTTTCACCTGCAATCCTTGTCTACAATAATCAGTGTGCAAGGCCTCCCCACCTCTCCGACTTACCAATCTGTCATCATTCAAAACATAACATACCTTCTTTTATCCCAAAATGATAAACGTACATCCACCCACTTTATACTGCATCTGCCATGCATTTTCCCACTCACTCAATTTAGTCTAAATCACGCTGGGGCATTCTGCCCAAACGTCACAGCTCACCCTCCCAATTAGTTTTGTGTCATCTGCAAATTTGGAAAATTTACATTTATTCCCTTCACCTGAATCACTAGTCGTAATCGTGACCAGGTGATGTCCAGGCCCTAAATATGTGTCATGGAGCAGAATGGGACGAAAAATATTCGAGAAATCTTTCAGTTTCCTTTAACAATTATAATATTAATTTTATCCAGGGTCATGCCTGTTTTCCAGTCCAAATAAAACTCCACATTAACTCCAAGGTGCTGCTTCACAAATCTATTGAACTCAGTGTAAATTCCTGATGACTGTTCCTGTGTGCAATGTACTTTACTTTGGTAATGAGCAGCATCAAAATATCAATGTTCTTGTCTCTGCGAGTTTGGCACATTTTGTCTGTGTGTGTGTCTGTGTGTGTGTGTCTTCTTGTGCGTGCTGCTGTGCATGTGAAAACACTGGTGTGATTGTGCGAATGTGCATAATTATGTGTGGATGACTGTGCGTGCTTCAGTGTTTCTTTGTTGTATCATGTTTGTGAGATTGAATGCAAGTGTGATTGAACACGTGCAGTCGTAAGATGGCTTGGACATGAATTCATTTAATTGTAAATGCGTATATATATGTGTGTGTGTGACTACTTTTTGAGTGAGTGTAAGGATGTTTGATGGCATGTGTGTATAATTGAGTAGACGTGCGCGTGTCTAAGTGTGGAAGCGGGTGGTTGTCAGATTGTGTGTGGGAATGCATTGGAGCGAGTGAGTACGTGCATAATTGAAATGAATATTTGCATAAATGACATTTTTCATGCGGATGAGAGTAAGTGCGTTTAAGTGCGTATTTGTAAGTGTGTATGTGTAAGTGTGCGATTGTAACTGCATTGTTGGTTGTAAGAAAAGAAATAATGATGTAACGAATAGGAGCAAGAGTGGTCCATTTGGCCAATAGAGCCCGTTCCAACATGCAATAACAGCGCGGTGAATCTTTTCCTGGACTCATCTCCACTTAAATGCCCGCTCACTATAACTCTTAATTCCTTCACTGTTCAAAAACATATCTATCTTTGCTATACAAGCATTCACGGTGGTAGCCTCAACAATTTCAGTGGGCAGGGAATACCACATATTCACAAGACTTTGGGTGAACAAGTTCCTCCTCAACTCAGTTTGAAATCTGCTCTCATTTTATCAAATGCAATGCCCACCGCATTCTACTTTCAAAGGCCAATGCAAACAATCTCCCTATTTCTATGATATCTATTGTCTTCATTTTTTGTCTTGCTATAAAACTTCTCCCTCATTCTTCTAACTTCCCATGAGGATAGTAGCAGACTGTGCAATCTCTCCTCCTAAGCCAGACCTCAATTCCAGAATAAATTTTGTGAAACTCTGTTTCCCCCGCTCCAGCGCCAGTGCAAGCTTCCTCAATTGGAGAGAGTAAAAATGTCCCTGATACTCCAGATGTGTTCGCACCAGCATTCTAAACATTTGCAGTGTAACCTCCATATTGTGAAACTCCACACTTTTCGCTGTGAAAGACAATATTCCATTGGCCTTTTTAAATACTTATTGTAACGTAAGAGTATGGTTCTAAATCTGCATGCAGGTGGGGTCTGTGTGTGCGCACGTTAAGTGTGAGATTCGTGCATGTGCGTGTTCAGTGTGTGGTTCGTGTGTGTGTGTGTTCAGTGTGCGGTTTGTCAGTATCCCGTCCATGTGTTCAGGAAATTTCACCTTCAAGTTTACAAAACAGAGAGAGATTTATCTTTAGTTTAAAATAGTAGAGACGGGCTCAATTTTATGGCAGGAACAAAACCAGACAATTTACCTTATGAAAGGACAATACGCTCAAATAATTGGGTTGACCAACGACAGCACGGCTGCTAATTGACTGCAGGAACCGTCAAATAACAAGAACATGTTTCAGATCAGGTTTCAATATGTACAATGGACACCCTCATGCCGCACAGTCAATGAATGATCGCGCTCTCCTTTCATCATTACCAGCGAGGCATTCGGGGGAGCATATCCCGGCCTGGAACGCATCGTCACTCTCCATCTCATCGCCTTGGCGAGTGGCACTCCCTCATCTCGGCACAATCAAAGTGGAAATTCAGCCGACATCACTGCTTGAAACATCTGCTCCTTGTAATCTGTCAATGATTCTGCCTGTGTACGATCAGTGGAAGAACAGACCTACAAATAGCTCTCGGATCCATTGGCTTATAAATAAAACAACACAGAACGGGGAATGACTTCCTCACTGCATTCAGATCGAGGTATGCATATATAAAACAAAGTAGACTGGAGAACAGATTTGCACACTGCAATCAGATCGAGGCATTTATCAGTATAACGGAGGAAAGATTTAGACAATACCCTCTGATCAAGGTCTTCATTTTTGGAAGTTAAACTGCCTGGGGAGATAGTTACCCACAGTACTCTATTCCAGGGCTTCACATGTGAAACAACACAGACTGGTGATTGTGATAAAAGCTGTGCTCTGATCGAGGGACTTAATCATAAAACAATGTAGATTGGGGAGAGAGCGGCACGCAATAATCTGATCGAGTGATTAACATGTAAAAACGACAGGCTCGGGGGAGAGAGAGAGACAGAAAGCCAGACTCCACTCCAATCCATGTTCTTAAATATAACAAAAAGCAGAGAGTGGTGAATGCGTTATACCCTGCACTGCGATCGGAGAGTGTACCGAGAAATCAAAACAAAGGAGCAGGTAAGTTACACATTACATTCTATTTGAAGGGCTGATGCATGTATCAAAATAGGATTGGGTCAATTATACAAATTGGACTCTATTTCACGGTTTCAAAACAACCAAAGATCTGCAAATGCTGAAATAAATTAGAAATTGCTGGAAAGCGTGTGAAAGTGAGAACATATCAGTTCTATTGACTCAGTTCCATTTTCTACACAATGATTGTGAATACCTTGGGGACAAATCTTCGAGGGTTTATGAAGGAACAGGTTTTAGAGCTGACAAGTCAATCAATCATGATCTTATCGCATGGTAAGGCAACTCGAAGGCCTGGACGGCATCCCTGCCCCTCATTCATGATGTACGACAGCTTTCTGCTCCCACCAGACTCACAGCCCTTCACTGACAGACTCTCTGGAGATTTCTTGCTTCTGATCGAAACTCAGCAAACGCTCGAGTTTCTTTGTGCAAGGGAAATCATGTCTCACAAACTTGATTGAGTTTTTTAGGAAGTAACAAAGAGGATTAATATGGGCAGAGCGGTAGACATGATCTATGTGGACTTCAGTAAGGCGTTCGATAAGGTTTGATAAGGGAAACTGATTAGCAAGGATAGATCTCACGGAATACAAGGAGAACTAGCCATCTGGATACAGAACTGGCTCAAAAGTAGAAGACAGAGGGTGGTGGTGGAGGGTGGTTTATCTGACTGGAAGCCTGTGACGAGTGGAGTGTCACAATGAGCTGGGTCCTCTAAGTTTCGGCATCTACACAAATGATTTGGATGCGAGCCTAAGAGGTACAGTTAATACGTTTGCAGATGACGCCAACACTGGTGGACAGCGAAGAGGGTTACCTCAGATTACAGGAGGATCTTGACTAGACGGGTCATTCGGCTGAGAAGAGGCAGATGGAGTTTAAATGAGATAAATGTGAGGTGCTTCATTTGGGAAAGCAAATCTTAGCAGTACTTATACACTTAATGGTAAGGTCCTAGGGAGTGTTGCTGAACA
>NW_025206524.1:0-6034 GCF_004010195.1 Chiloscyllium plagiosum | reverse complement strand
GGTACAATTGCAACACTTAAGAGGCATTTGGATGGGTGTTTGAATCAGAAGGCTTTGGAAGGGTATGGGCTGGGTGCTGCCAGGTGGACTGGATTGGGTTGGGATATCTGGTCGGCTTGGACGGGTTGGACCGAAGGGTAAGCTTACATGCTATACATCTCTATGACTCTATAACTCTATGACTTCCCTTCAGCGACTCCAAATGAGATAAGCTTTCAAATCTACAACTGAGAACTACCAACATATCTTGAACAAAACAACCAACAAACGCGGCCATCTTCTTGCCAACACAATGGCAAAATGTAACCTCCCTTTCATTCATGATTCGTAATTAATTTAAATAATCAGAATCACTGGAAGCAAGGTGATGAGGGTGGCCAATCCAGCATAAAGAACCCCGGTGAGCTTCCCATTTTAACCACTGGCACAGTAATGTGAGAAACGAAGCTCACTCACTTCAATACTGTCAGTCCGAGACAAGATCTGAAGCAGTAGTATCGTTTATTACGCTCTTGCATGAGGGGTGTGGTGTCTACTCTTTACAAAGTAGTCACACACACACACCGAGTTTAACGAGTACACAATAGTTACGTAATTCGTTTCGTTACTCTCCTCTCATTGCTGCTCCCCTGTTTATATCTGTCACTGCTCTAAACCCGGCTGTTTATCTCTGAATTCATCCCGCCTTGTCCGTGACAAAATGTTTATCTCTGGTCTCACAAGGCCGTTTGATAACCTACTTTTGTTGTCTTATTGTTGTATATCATTCTGCACTGACATCTGTTTCCGTGCCTATCAAAGCAACATTTCCTTTTATTCTTTGCCCATACTGAGCCTAATGACCTCTTGATTGTATTTTTTCTTTGTTTTTGCTGAAGTGGGAAACAGATGCTTGTAACTACTGTTTTTACAATCTTGTTAACTCAGCTCTTGGCTAAAACAATTATACACTGGTGTGAGTTCGTTTACCTTGCATAATCAATTATAATTGCAGAAGTCACACTGCTTTACCCACATCCCACAATAAGAACATACAAACCAGGAGCAGGAGCAGGCATCCAGGCATTCCAGCCTGCTCTGCCATTCAATAAGATTTTGGCTGATCTTTTCGTGGACTCATCCACTTTCCAGCGCTTTCAACATGTCTGTTAATTTCTTTATTGTTCAATAAGAAATCTATGTTCGGTTTAAAAGTGTTTTGACAAGTTGCGTCAAGTCCTTCACTGGGCAAGACATTCCATAGATTAACAATCCTCTGGGTAAAGAAGTTCCTTCTCAATTCAGTCCTAAGTTTCATCCCTCTTATCTTGAGGCTATGTCCTCTTGTCCCAGTTACATCGACGAGTGGAAACATCCTTTCTACTTCTATCTAATCGATTCCCTTCATAATTTTATGTACTTCTCTAACATTCATCCCCTCAATCTTCTGAATAGCAATGAATATAATTGCAGTCTAGGTAGCCTCTACTCATGATCAAACCGCCTCAATTTCAGAATCAACCACGTAATCCTGATCTGCACAAGCTCCAGTGCTAGTACATCCCTTATCAAGTAAGTAGACCAAAACTGCACACAGACCTCTAGTTGTGGCCTCACCAACACCTTGTGGAACTGCAACATTAAACTCAATACATTTAGCAATGAAAACACAATTCCATTTGCCTTCCTAATTACTTGTACCTGGAGACCAATCTTCTCTGATTCATACACGAGGACACCATCGTTCCTCTGCATTGCATCATACTAAAACGTTTTACCATTCATGTCATAACATTTTTTCACGATTACTCCTACGAAAATATGTGACTTTACACTTACTTACTCACACAATGGATCTATGTTCTTCTGCAGAGTTTCACATTGATCTGCCCACTTTGCTTTGCCACTAAGTTAAGATGACAGTGGTTTAGTCATGAAAGTGATGAGCAGGAGCACTCAGAGCTGAACACATTCCCGCAGTCACATGTGAAATCGTAGGTCTTTCTGCAAGTATGACGAATGATTGAACCTTTCCCACAATAAGAGGACGTGAATGGTCTTTCCCTCGTGTAAACTCGCTGGCCTACTTGCAGGTTCGATAACACCATTATCCATGGAGTCAATATGTTGGGGTAACAGCAGGTTGGATTACGGCGTGAATTGCTTCCCACACTTGTAGAAAGAGAAGGATCTCTCCCTTGTATGAACTCTCTGGCGTGCTTGCAGGTTACATGATTAAGTAAATCCCTTCCAAATGTGAGAGCAGATGAACAGTTTCTACCGGTGCCACAGGGTTTAACAAGGTTTTGCTGTCGCTGTGTTTTTTTTTCAGAGAGATCGTAAAGGAAGATATTCTGATGAGTATCGACATATCTGATTAAATAAGATTTTAAGCGTATTTTTTGACACTTGGACAATGAAAGGGGAGCGGCCAGTACACCAGTTCAAGGGTTGCTTTGACTTGTATTCAGCAAGATGTTTTGTTTGTAGCTGCAGGTAGGGTATTAGCTGGGATTCCAGAGATGCAGCCGGACATCCAAACAGCAGTTCCATGCTAATCCCCGCCCTACCCACACCCCCACCCCCACCCCCCGCCTCCCTCGCTCTCTCTGACATCTTTCTTGAAAGAATCTGCATTTATTTTTAGCTTTTTTTGCGCATGGTTTATTGATGTCGATGAAACAATGATTAGGAATGCCATCGTTTTGTTCAGTGAGTCGATTAGGTTTTCACTCAAGTTAAGTTATTCAAAATTCTGTTTCACCATGTTCGTGTTTCATTCAGTAGTTTGTAAATAAACCTGTTTTTGGTTACAACTGAGTGGTTGCGCCAACTGCAGTACGCTAGAACATCCAGTGTACACATTCTTCAAACAATTAAAAAATATCAGGTCTGAGCTACTTTTTGGAAAGCTTAAATGAGGCCTGACCTGGTTTGCAACATGCGTGAAAAACTCGCTGGTGAGTAAGTTCGTAAATGAATGGTCATTCCCAAACACGAAATCTCTGATATATAAGCAGGCTCGTTTAATCAGTGACTCCCTTGACACAGACAAAGCAGTAAATAGCCTCTTCTGGGTGTGATTTCGCTCTGTGTAAGCAGGGTGGATATATTACTGAATCCTCTCCCACACTCAGAACAGGAGAATGAGCTCTCCACAGCATGAATTTGCAGATGACATATCCAATTACAGACCGTAATAAATTCTTTCTCCCACGCCTAACAGATGAATGGCCTCTCCTCAGTATGTCTGTGCTAATGATACTCAAGTTCAGATAGGGAACGAAATCCCTCTCCACAGTCCGCCCATTTCGAGGTCTTATTTATGCAGAGAATGTTGTCGTTCTGAAATCTAATAAAAAGGAGACTTGTTCACATGCAAACATATGCATTCTCTATTTCCTTCTCTCTCTCTCATATGCTCACATACACTCATTGTCCCCATGACATGTCCTACCTGCCTGTATTCTTTTCCACCTAACCACTCCACCCTCCTCCCCGATCTATCACCTTCATCCCCTCCCCCACTCACCTATTGTACTCTATGCCACATTCTCGCCACCCTCACCCTCCCCTCACTTACCTCTCCACCCTTCAGGCTCTCTGCCAGTATTCCTGATGAAGGGCTTTTGCCCGAAACGTCGATTTTACTGCTCTTCGGATGCTGCCTGAACTTCTGTGGTCTTCCAGCACCACTAATCCAGAATCTGGTTTCCAGCATCTGCAGTCATTGTTTTTACCTACACTCACATATACAGACAGACTATTCTTGTTTCTCACCAACAGTCCTGCACGCGAATGTGTGTGTGCGTGCGTGTGTGTCGCAATTCTTTGGCAGTCACATTTATTTTCAAAACATTCTGTTGCATTTGGATGAGAGGAAAATTTCTCCTTCAGAGAATCATTCAGATTCTGATCAATCGACTGATTCCAGGTTTTAAACTAATGTTAATTTTGGATTATTTCTTCAAATCCTTCCCCGATAATATCCTATAAAAACTGTTTTAAAAGACATTACTATCAATTAAAAATAAAATCTCTGAACGCACAATTTCATGCTAACTGATAGATTTCTCATTACGTTTGATGCACAGTCAATTGGTCAAATGGCCTCTTCTGTACTTCATGATTTCTGCTTTTTCTTCACGATGTTTATGCAGAATACTGGACGAAAACGTTTCAACTTAACTAGACTGCACCACTTGGTGAAAACCATCGGGGGATATAAGGAAGAATATTAGTTAAGCATCGATTTGCCACAACCTAGAATTCTCTACATATGAGGAGGTGACAAGAATTACTTCTGACAATTGATTACAAATTCGATAGACTCAAATACGATATCAAAATAGAATTGGATGACCCGATGGTGGGAATGAACTTGCGGGGTGACAGCCATATGCAGATAGAATGACAGTGACTTGATTGCTGGGGAGTCGGCACATATATGAATTGCTCTTCCATATCGAGTACATCACTGAAATATAGCATTTCACTGAAATTCTCTCATTTGAGACTAGAAATAACACATGAATGTTATAAAAGTGTGATATTATGAAATGTATATTTCGTAACAAAACAATACTTGGCTCAACCTGATATTAAGTGAATTCCTCATCACATGACGGGTTTGACGAGCAGGAAAGAACTCCTTTTACCTCTGAACATTATGAAAGACGTCGTTCTGTCAACCAGACAAATTCATGTTTCAAGTGAAGCATTTAAAGGATGCCAATGCCTTTCAGAGAGCAGAAGACCGGGTCAATCTTTTCAGATCTGCACCCTGTCTGGATTAATTATTCCCGTTCAATTTTTGCATATCAACACTTTCACCCAACTGAGAAAGGAACTGGAATGGGAAGAAAACAGTGTTATGCTCACAGATGATTGGCAGTCTGGGTAAAGCTCAACCTTCATTCAGAGAGAGATGAGAAGCTGCAGCAAACTTTACTGAGCGGGATTGAGCAGCTTCAAAAGCTCATTCTTGACCCTCCACATTCAGACAATAGGGCGCCTCTGACTGGTTGGAAGACAAATTGCTTTCAGTGTCCCAGTTTTTCCAATTCGCCAACCTTGATGTTACTCATCAGAAGGGTTGATCGGCTTCACCTCACAGGTGCATGCATATTGCTCCTCCTGTGCAACCAGGCGCCTCGCTGAGTTGCCTGTATGGTGGTCTCAATGGCGTGATAAATTCCGGTTTGTGCATTCACCATTGCACAATCGGTATAGAGTGCGTAAATTTCTGAGACAAAAATGAAAATTAGACATGCGTTGTGCATTACCCCCCTCCCACCCCCCAATGTGGCATAAATGAAATGTGTTGTCACTTTACTTGGCAGTAAGAATTCTGTGCTTGACGAAACGTTTTGCTAAATTGTGGCCGAAATAAGTTATCCTAAAAGAAAATTATCCAGGCTGATAAATTTGAGAGAGCAAAACGTCACTATGAAACATAACCAGAAGGTCAATACATTCCGAAAACGAAATATCTAATTTCCAACACCTAATTTCAGTTACATCATGCTGCAGTGTTTTTCTGTAAATTCTGTGTCCTAAGATCTTATTCTCCACAAACACCTGGGGAAAGATCAGTGCTGCAAAAGTTTCTGTTTCCAATTAAACCTGTTGGATTATAACCGGGTTTTGTGTGATTCTTAACTTTGTCCACCTCAAATCATGATTCCCGAAAGGGGAACTGGAGAACAAACAAAAAGGAGAAAGACATAAAGATGGTATTATTTCGTAATTCATTTTGTTAGCAAAACGCATGGGTAGTTTTGGTAATCGTAACTATCTGTCCCAACTCAGTTGTTAGGAGAGGCTGTTGCTGCTTTGGAAATCTTTAATTCAAATCTCCACTTTGGGGAGAGGAGATTCGATGATGAGCTGGAAAATGCACGTCAGATCAGGCTGCATCAAAGGAAGAGAAGACTCATATTTCAGGCACGTCTCGATCTCTGTTCCACTCTCCTTCTCTCCCCATCTCTGTCTTCCTCCTCTCTCTCTCTCACTCTCACCATCCCTTTCCCGATCTGTCTCCCTCTCTACCCCA
>NW_025206523.1:5389-11784 GCF_004010195.1 Chiloscyllium plagiosum | reverse complement strand
CCTTGAACATTTCCATTCCTTGTTCCACCTTCTACCTGCAGACTTTCAATTACGGAATGAATATGAAACAAACTTTGTGACTGCATTGACTTTGCGGAATTAGTCACATGACCCTTGAAGAACCTCCGGTTTTGCAACCATTAGTATGAGCGAGTTCGATGGACTGCAACTGTATTTAATTATCTTATTTTGGAGCATGCTCCTAATATCTGTTTAATACTACGCCAATTTTAGAGGATTAAGCCGAGAAGGATGTTGCTTTACTGGAACACCGTTTCTTGCATTTACTTCATGTTATTAGTACTTCCCAGTCTATTTCCATATGTCTCCAATGCTCGAGAGAAAATGTCTTTTAGGTCATTTCTATATTAACTCAACAATTTATTTCAATTTTTGACAACTCTGTCATTATCCAAATTAATTTGACGAATGAACAATTCAGAAACTTCTGTGTTGAAAGCAAACCCACATTCTCCTTTTTCTCCTCTCTATCAAAATGCCTTATGTTCATATTCAAATGACGCACACTGCGAGATTTCGTTTCATCTGGGAGTCTTAGCATTTCACTCAATCTCCATTCAACTTGATAAGGCCCACTACACCTTGCTTTTAAGGGTTTATATATCAGTAGATGTAGCACATACATTTTATTTCAGTTGGAAAGACTGTGAGTTTTTGATTTATTTCTGTCTCTGTTTCCTCATATAATGTGCTATTTTTGAGTGATGCCTGGCGAACTCCTCCGCTCTATTTTAACGTTCCGTAACGTTCGGCAAGTAGTCCAAATATGTGGCCTCTGAATTCTTACTCACCAATGTCTGCGTGGTTATTTTTATTAAAGCTATCCTTTCATGCCTAAAAAATAAATAAAATGGATTGAATTTGGTCATTTCAATAGGTCCACCTCTCATAGCAAAACGGACAAGCAGGGTTTATCCTTTGGAATCATCTGGATAGCCTTGTCTTTTTGCCCTTAACATGAACGTTAAGGTCTTATGCTTTCTTTCTAGGGCTTCGTGTGGTTCTGGATGGTACGCTGTGGATTTGATTTTTTTCTGGGACTGTCCATGTCTTCTTTGAATAATTTTGAAGCAAAATATGATTTTTGATCTGATTGCAGCTATTTGGATAGTCCGTAACTTCGGAAAACTTTGAGCAACTCTTCTACATTTTTTTTTCTCTCCTAGATTTCGTAATGAAATGGCCTCTGGAAATGTAGTGAACACATCCATTATTGTTAACATGTACTGAATTCCACATTTTGTTTTACGTAGGTGTCCTATGCAATCAATTAGCACTCTTCTGAAAGATTCCTCAAATGCAGGAATGGGTCTTAAAGGTGCGCGTTGTATTACTGCCTGCGGTTTTCCAATGACCTGCTACGCATGACATGCCTAGTAAATGGAACTACATCCTTCTGCAGTCCAAGCCCGTAAAAATGGTTTTGTATTTCAGCTTGAGTTTTTTGTATCCCATAAATGATCTTCCAATTGTAATTCATGTACACCCGCAACACCTCCTTTCTTTAACCCACTGCAGATGCGACTTGATTGTCTTCTCCCCATTTCTCCACTGCCTGAATATGTGATGGTCTCCATTTGCTTGTTCGGACATCATTTTAAAGACACCAGCACTCATGGATATACTCTGATTCCTCTCTGGTTTACACTTTTTGATACAATTGTTTCAATTTTTCATCTTCCCGCTGTAAATCAGTTAATCTGTCTGAGTTAAACTTATTCACTTTGTACTCCACCTACACATGTTTATTTCAATCATGCGATCAAATTTGGCCTCTTAAAATTCAACGTTAACTTCCTTACTGGTATACTTTCATTTCTCCATGGTGCATCAAATGATTACTTTTTGAACTCGTTACCACTCAGACAGAAAAAATGAACACATGGATGTACGTTCTGTAATATCTTAGTTTCATGATTTTCTGCTGGCTTTTCAAAGACAATAGACAATACTACTACCTGAGAGAAACGAAATCATGGGAAAGGCCAAACTGTACTCCTGGAGAAGAGTAAGGCCAAACTGTACTCCTGGAGAAATATATCTCTCGTAGTTCGGTCCGTTTGAAGGTTGCAGAAATGACAGAGAATGATGCGATCGATATATACGGAGTTTGATGGGTTGGTATGTGAGGATAGGGCAGTCCTGTCATTGTTGCGCTTGAAGGCGTAGGGTTTGAGGACAGGGGTGAGGGAAGTAAACGAGATACGCTTGCGGGATTCCTCTACCACATGGGAGGGGAAATTGTGGTCCTTAAAAATGAAGGTCATCTGGTATGCTCTGTGGTGGAACTGTTTCTCTTGGGAGCAGATTTGTTGGAGGCGGACGAATTGAGAATAAGGAAAAGTGTTTTTTAAAGGAGGAAGAGTGGGTGGAGGTGCCGTCCAGGTTGCTGTGTGAGTTGCTGGGTTTGTAAGTATTGAGTCAGTCACCGTTGATGGAGATGGAAAGGTCCAGGAAGGGGAGTGAGGTGTCTGAGACGGTCTTATGTTCGGGTCAAATGTGTGGGTGAAGTTGATGAACTGTTCGCCCTCATCGTTGGAACACGAGTGGCGCCAACACAGTCATCAATGCAGCAAAGTAAAACCTGGGGAGAATTACCAGTCTATGTACAGAAGATGGAATGAACAACGTAATTAACACAGGCATAGCTGAGGCCCATTCCGTTGCCCATGGCTGCCGTTTTATCCTGAGGTAGTGGGAAGAATGAACGGAGAATTTTTTGAAGGTAAGGGGCAGTGGGGCAAAACGAATGAAAGTGTCAGTGGAACAGTACTAGTGGGGACGTTGGGAGAGGAAGAAATGCAGCGTTTCTAGATTGTTATCATTCCGGATGGAGGTGTATAGGGACTGGTGACCATGGTAAAAATGAGTCATCAGGGGCCATGGAAGTGAATGCCTTTGACAAGGTGAAAGGTGTCGCTCTTGTCCCGAATGTATGTGGAGAGTTCCAGGATCGGGAGGAGAGGACAGTATATGAATATATGGTGACGCGTTCCGTGGGGCAGGAGCGGGCCGAAATGATGGATCAGCTTAGTCAATGCAGCTTGTGGAACTTGGGTCAAAGGTAGAACCCAGCAGTGCAGGGTTTCTGAACTATGAGATTGGAATATGTGGGTGGGAGATACCCTGATAAGATGAGGTTATGTATGGTCTGGAAGATGATGGATTGGTGATTGCAGGTGAGGTCGTGGCCGAGGGAGTAGTCGGAAGAGGTGTTTTTGATTTGGCACCTGGGTTCAGCAGTGTAGAGATTAGTGCGCCAAACAACCAGTGTGCCACCTTGTTCGTCGGTTTTATGGTGAGTTTGGAGCTCGAGCTGAGTGAGTGGAGGGGTGCACATTGTGATGATGAGATGTTGGAATTATTGAGGTAGGTGGACATATTGAGGCAGTTAGTGTCCCAGCGGAAGTTGGAAATAAAGAGACCGAGGGCAGCATGGAGTATCGAGGTACATGGGTATGTTGGAGGCGGTAGAAGGAGTCCTTGGAAGGTGGTCGGAGTTTTGTTTGAAAACATAAGTAGCCAGACAAGGATGGCAGAAGAACTGTTTGATGTCACAATGCACTTTGAATTTAGTGATCTGGAACCAAATGGGGATGAAGGTCAGGCCTTTGCTGAGGAATGATCGTTCATCCTCAGTAAGGGGGAGGTCTGGGGGTGCGGAAGTGTAAGTACAAAAGGACTGGGAGCTAGGTACGTGTGTAGGACTGGAGCTGGGAGTGCGGATCGAGACTGTGCTTGCAGTGGATGTGGTAATGGAGGCATGTGGTAATGCGGAATTGCGGCTCACCCAGGGTGTCTAAGGGCAGAAGTGGTGACTGTGGGATCTGCAGAAGGCTTGTTATTGGCGGTGTTCAGGTGAGTGGCATCAGTGGGGACAGAAATGCTTGTGACTCCGGCAGCAATGGAGGCATAAGTGGCAGAATTCGCTTTCTAGTTATGTTAGTGGTTCGGAAGTGATTGCGGCCGCAGCAACAACGGGAACAGAGGTAATGTTCTGGGTCGGTCTCACTTTGATTTCAGCGGCGGTGGATCTTGCAGCGATTGCGGCAGCGGGTGATCTTGTAGTGGTGGCGACAGTTTGTGTCTGGCTAATGGTCGCGGAGGTGGCATGTTCAGCCGTGGCTGTGGGCTGTCGTTCTGCGGGGACTGAAGTGACGTAATAGTTCGTCACGAAGTTGGTGGCTGAAGGGGCCAGATGGCTGATGGAGGTCGAGCAGTTCTGGAGGCTGTGGAAAGCTTCTCAAATGATTGAAGAATTCCGAATATCATGGCGTTTACATGAAAAAATATTAATCTGGCTGTTTTTGATATCCGACATGTAGAAAAAACTGTACGGTTATGAATTCTTCTATTGAGGTTAAACACAGAGATCCTTTGCAGTTCTGAGAGAGTGTGGCCTTCAGCTGAGGCATGGTTGACGTTAGAGAGATAAGGTGATGATGTATAACTGCAAGTGCGGAGTAGGGCATCTAGAAGAAGAACGATTTATGGAGTTTTTGAATTTGTAGTATGTACTGATTGTCCCGTTCTGATCCAAATTGTCTTGGTCTGAATTTAGTTCGTTGTCCATGGTGGACCACTCAGTTTCATAGGCAGGCACTGAGGGAGGAAATGTAGCTGTGGTAGCGAGTTTCCTTCTGGACCTGGCTGAGGAGCTTCAGGGCAGTGGAGGCAATCTGCTGGTTCTAGTGAGAGACAGACGCACTGAGATGCTTGAAGAGAGAGGGGAGAAAGTCTTCAATGCAGGCATCCTTGAAAAATGCTTTGTGGTGAGGGTAAATCAACTAGGTGAAAGTGAGGACTGCTCATGCTGGAAATTACAGTGAAGATTGTAGAGCTGGAAAAACACAACAGGTCAGGCAGTATCCGAGGAGCAGGAGCATCGATGTTTCAAGCAAAATCCCTTACCGAGGAATGAGGCTGTGAGCGCAGGTGTTGGAAAGATAAATGGGGCGGGGGTTCGGCTGGGGGAAGGTCGGTGAGAGCATGACCGTTAGATGCAGAGGAGGCTAATTGTGATTGGTCAGAGAGGAGGGTGGAGAGGATAGGTGGAACGGAATATGGACAGGTAAGAACAATCATGAGGGCGGTGATGAGTTGGAAAGTGGGATCTAGGATAAGATATAGGGAAGGAATATTAGGGAACTGATGAAATCCGCATTGATGTGTATGTTTGGTGTGTCCTGAGGTGGAAGATCCGCCATTCTTCCTCCAGGCGTCGTTTGGTTAGGGAATGACAATGGAGGAGGCCCAGGACCTGGGTGTCCTTGATAGAGTGGGAGAGGGAGTTGAAGTGTTCGGCCGTGTGGTGTTGGGGCTGATTGGTGTGGGTATATTGGTGATGTCTGTGAAGCGGACTGCAGGAGACGTCCTGTCTCCCCAATGTAGAGGAGAACGAATCGGGAGCAACAGATCCAGGAAATTACATGTATAATCTTTTCAAGCTCAGTGTGTGTTTGACCAGTGTCCTGCTTTGAATTTCTGAAAAATTGTGTCTCGGCTTCTGGTCCAAGCTCATAAGCAATTCATTCGGCTTTCTTCACTTCTTCATAATCCTGAGATACATCTTCTATTAGTAATGCAAATACCTCATGAGGTCAACGTACCAGCTCTTTATGGAACAACCAAACCAGTATGTTCATTGGCCTCGTCCTTGGTTTAGCCTCATTCTAAAATAAGATGAAAATGGCTTCAATACCTGTCGAAGTAAATTATGTATTGTTTGAATATATTTATAAGGATCGCCATCTGATCTTTGGCTGTGATGGTTTTGCTCATCGTCAAGACCTTCCGCTCCAATACCTGTCGAAGTAAATTATGTATTGTTTGAATATATTTATAAGGATCGCCATCTGATCTTTGGCTGTGATGGTTTTGCTCATCGTCAAGACCTTCCTCAGTAATCCTCCCTTATAACTTCACCTCATTTTGTTGAAGCCAACTTTCCCGTCGAATCTACAAATTTCAGTCGTTCAACTCTCTCACATTGGCCCTTTACTCTCTCACTCTCTTCCTCTTTTCCTTTGCTCTTTTTCCCACTTACTTCTCTTTATTTCTATCCTTCTTATCTCTCTTTCTCCATTTGCTCTGCTGGCGCGTAACCTTCCTTTTCTTTTTTTGTTTTACTAAAGTGATTATTTCACTTCTTTTTTTGTTCTGCGAGGGCGATTTTTTTTCCATTTTTCAGTTTGCCTTTAATCGCAATCCACACTGTTTAGTTTCATTTTCATGTTCAAACCGCAATTCTGCAATTCGGTTCAAGCCATTTTCAAAGATTGTGATGGTGTTTCCAGCAAGTTTAAATGCCAAGCTATTGCTGTAATTATCTCTCATTCCTCAGAATGAAGACAACATCAACTCCAGCTTGTTTA
>NW_025206523.1:0-4560 GCF_004010195.1 Chiloscyllium plagiosum | reverse complement strand
ATTGAGTATAAAAGCCGCGAGCTTTTGCTGCAGCTCTGCACAATCTGGTCAGACCACTCTTGCAACATTGTGCCCAGGTCTGATCGCCTCATTATAGGAAAGATTTAGGTGATTTAGAGAGGGTGAAGAGGAAATTTACGAGGATGTTTCTTGGATTGGACGGCTCGTCTGACGAATTGACACTGAGTGAGCTCGGGCTTTTCACACTGCAGCGAAGAAAGAAGAGAGGTGACTTGATAGAATTGTACAAGCAGTGGAAGGGATAGACAGAGGAGAGAGACAGAGATTTTTCTCCTGGGCTGAAATGCCTGTCACAAGGGGTCATAAATTTAAATTGACTGAAGGAAGGTATAAGGGAGATGTCAGAGGGAGGTTCTTTACGCAGAGATTGATGGGTTGGTGGAATGCGTTGTGAGCAGTCGTAGTACAGTCAGAGACACTAAGAACATTTAATCGACTGCTGGACAAGCACATGAACGGTAATAAATTGAGCGGTAGTAAGCTTGACCTTAGATGAAATTAAATGTTCGGCACAACACCATGGGATGAAGGGCCTGGACTGTTCTCTGCTGTTCTATGCTCTATGTTCTGCATTTTAAGTATTTTTTCTCGAAGTGTGTGAAACTGGAAAAGCATAGCCGATCCGGATCAGCATTGGAGAAACAGAACAATCGACATTTCGTGCACAAGACCTTATTTTAAAAAGTGCCATTCATCAGGAAGGAAGGACGTATGACCACAAAATCGATTCTCCTGGTCCTCTGATGCTGTCTGACCGGTTATGCTTTTCCAGCAACACACACTTCGACTCCGATCTCCAGCGTCTACAGTGCTCACTTTCTTGCAAGTTGATTTTCGTTTCAAAACAGATGTGAAGTGATTGTTCCATTTCACTTTTTGCTACAGTTGAGCAGATCACGCGGCCTCAAGCAAAACAGAATTTATTTAAAATCTACAGCTAAAACACGAAAAAAGAATGCAAATGTAAATTAGAGTAACCTAACTTTTAGAAAATCCAGCACACTTGATGGATAAACTTAGCCAAGGATCTTTACCAATTCTCACAATATTAATATACACTTTGATAAAACATGAGTTCAGACACAATTCCTTACAATTAGTGGAAACCTCATGGAGAACATTTAGCCAAGAATCATCTGCTGTAGCAAGGAACCTTCTTTCAATGCATTGCAGCAGATTCCCTGCCAGAACTCAACCAAACTGGACAAAAATGTGAACTGGGAGAACTGGCTACTCTTCTGCCATTATAGATTCGCATATATTGGCACCTCTGCCTTTACAAATTCTCTTGAGAAAAAAAGAAAGGGAAAATTGACTTTGTTAACGGGGCTGCAGTATCACACCTCAATCATCCAGTGCACAATTTAAAAATGTTTTGATATCGGCTCGTTATTCCTTATTTTTCTGGGGAATGGGGAACCGTCTGGTTCATCTCGTGAGGTCAGATTAAATGTCATCAAATTATTTCCCAGGCGTAGAATAAGTTACAAACGGAACATAAGGAATAGAACCTCAGCAGGACATTTCACCTTCTCTCCTGTTTATCATTTAAGTAGAATCAGAGCCGAAAATTTGCAACAGTCTACGATCAAAATAAATTCAGAAAACCAGCCTTCTTTTTGTTTATTATTCACAACGTGTGGAGTCCACCAACATTTTTTTTCAATATCTGCACCTGAAGAAGAGGGTTCTAATCTCACTTTTTTCGATCACAACTGCCATTCCTATGTATGAGCACCAACGAGACTTCTTGGAAGTGTTTATCAATAGTTTGAGTGAAAGATTGGTGATGCAGTTCCATCTCAGAAGAAACGTGTCGAGGAATTTGTGAGTGCTGGTGTTTCCATGAGTGTTCTATCATTGACATTCTAAATGCTAACGTTTCAGAAAGTGATGTCAGAAGATACTAATGAGTTATGTTCGAGCAAAGAAATATGGAAACTGGAGGCTGCAATAGTCCACAGACACCTCGAGCATGCTCTGCCATTCATTATGACCGTGCCTGATCTTGCATATCAACGCCATAATTCAACATTCGTTCCAAACATCTTGCTGAATTTAGTTGGGCTGTCTTTCAGAAAATGCATGTATGGGTTACGTTTTTAAAGATACCAGTGAACTGAATATGATAGCCTGATATGTTAGAAAAGTTCAGAGTGACTGAAAATATCTTAACTCTTCATTGAAATGGCAGACCGCATATTCTGAATTTCGAAGCACTGTTCTAGATTCTCCAATAATGGGGAACTTTCTTCCTGGATCGAGTTGGTCGATGCCGGCCTTGATTTTTTTTACTTTGCTTTCAGAAAGTTTTCATTCTTCTCACCTCCATTCTGGACAAACATGAACTCATACAAAATACCATCATCCTCAATGTCATCTGATTGAATTTGCACTGGAGCATATTTATTTAATTTAAAACGTGCACCCTTGCTGCAAATGCATCTTATAGAACGTCAATCAGATTATCAAACTATTTAAAGTTCATAATGTACTGAGAGTTTGCATGGAAAGAATTTGCACCAGAGTTCACGAGCGGCGGTGACATTAACTCACATGAGGCACTCTAATATACATTAATAAAGAAAAAAAATACAAAAGAAGTAAAAGTGTAAGCGATATAGTAATATGAAAGAAGATTTCATAAAATTTATTTTTGACATATAACCAAGGTAAGGAAAGTTTAGAGTAGACATTGGACCATTGGAAAATGACACGAGAAGAGTAGTATTATGAACAAGAAACGCTGAAGGACCGAATCAGTATTTTTTTTCAGCCTTCATGGTGGAAAGGTAGCATACCAGAAAGTAACGAGAGTCAGGGGACAGCGATGAGTGCAGTGAACATCACTGAGATGAAGGTGTTCTGGAAACTGAATGTTCTGAACGTAGATAAAACACCTGGACCGAAATGATCCAATCCAAGGTTCTGATTGACATAGCTGCCGAGATATTCGAGGTACTATTGATGACCGTTTGGCAAACAATGAGTTCGGGAGGTACCAGTGTCCAGGAAAATGACTAGCGTCATATGCCTGTTCAGGAAGGAAGTGAGGCAGAAGATGGGAAATTGTTGATAGGTTAGCCTGGCGTCGTCCCCTGTAAGATTATAAAGTCAATTGTGAAAGGCGAGATTGCAGATTACTTGGAAATGTGTCGTAACATAGGGTTTGAGAGAGAATGGCTTTGTCAAGGGAAGATCATGCCTGATTAATCTGTTGGAAAACTTTGACGTCATAGCAACCAAATTAGACAAAGGAGAGCCAGTGTTCACAAACTCTTTTTGAGACAATGGACCACACAGAAGTCTGTCAAATTTTTAAAAAAGCCAATGGTACAAGGAACTGGATTGGCTGAATGGCAGAAGGCAGAGACTAGTGAAAAAGGATCTCATTTCAGAATGGCTATCAGTGAGCAGTGGAATTCCACAATGTCAGTGTCAGAACTCCAACTTTGCAAATTGCATCTTGATGATCTGAACACAGCACTAAGAGGATTGCTGCTCTCTTTGCAGATTGCTCATTCATGCTTGGAATGACAGGAAAAGTTGGGGAAGCGGGGAGGCTGACATACACTTGGACAGGCTAGGATAATAGGTAAAGAATTGATGGATGTTAAACACTGTAGGAAAACATGGATTGTGCACTTTGCTAGAAAGGAAAGATGTTCGGACGATTTTGTCAACTGGGACAGGCTTTGGAAACGTGAAGTGGAAATGGACGTAAGAGTTCCACTTCACGATTATCTTACTTTAACATCCAAGTTCAGTTCTGTGTTACGGAGGCAAACGCTATTTTGACATTCATTTCTCTAAGGGCTCGGTTACAAGAACAGGAATGCACTGCTCAGATTGCATAAGGATCTGGTCACGCAATATTTGGAAACATTTGAGCAGTTTTGCTCTCGAGAAGTTGGGAAGGATATGCTGTCTTTGGTGGGTGGATTCAGAGGGCAATTACAATATTGATCCCGGGAATGAAATGTTTGTCATGTGAGGAGTGGTTAAGTTTGTACATCCAGGAATTTAGCGGGATGAAGGGAAAGCTCGTTGAAATTTACAGAATTCTGAGAAGTCTGAAGAGGGTGGATTTGAAGAAAACATTTTCGCTCTTAGGAGGAACAGTGACCCATTTGCAGAATCTCGGCTTGAAGGGAAGAAACTTAAGAAATGACTGAACGACATTTACCTTTTGCTTCTGGTCAGTGAACGTGTGGAACACATTTCCGTAGTAAGCTGCACAGGCTAAGTGTGCCTAAGTTACAGACAAAAATGCGTCGAATTAGTTTGGGGATCAAACATTAAATGGACAAAGCAGGAGGACCAGGTTGTGAAACATATCAGGAATATCTAATGGAGGAGCAGACTGAGTGGGCCCAATGAACTAATTCGCATCATGTATCTAATGGTCCAATACTCTACTTCTGAGCTGTACTCGTTCCAAACATTATCATGCGTTCGCCTCAGCATTGGTTCCTGGATTTGATAATTGCCTCTTCGCGGCCCTCCCTATACAATGCTGTGGTGATCTCATTTTATTAC
>NW_025206522.1:11629-11783 GCF_004010195.1 Chiloscyllium plagiosum | reverse complement strand
CTTGGATTCCCTCTCTCACACTCTCTGGTATCCCTTTGCTGACACAGACTCTGGGACATTGTGATTCTAACACACACTGTGACTCACACACACTCTGGGACTCTGCGATTCTCACACACACACACTCTGGGACTCACACACACACACACACACT
>NW_025206522.1:11024-11590 GCF_004010195.1 Chiloscyllium plagiosum | reverse complement strand
TCTCACACCTTGGGACTCTCACACACACACTCTGGGATTCACGCACATACAGTCTGGGACTCAAACACACACACACAGGGACGCTGTGATTCTAACACACTCTGGGATTCACACACACATACACTCTGGGACTCACACACACACAAACTCTGGGACACTGATTCTCACACACTGTGGGACTCTCATACACACTCTGGGACACTGATTTTCTCACACACACACTCTGAGATTCTCATTCTCACACACTCTCTGGGATTCCCTCTCTCACACACACTCTAGTATCCCTTTACTGACACACACTCTGGGATACTGTGATTCTCTCTCTCTCTCACACACACACACACACTCTGGGACACTGTGATTCTCAAACACTCTGGGACTCACACACACACACTAGCACACTGTAATTCGCACACACACTCTGGGATTCCCTCTCTCTCACACACTCTGGAACTCTCTGGGATTCCCTCTCTCTCACACACTCTGGTATCCCTTCACTGACACACACTCTGGGACACTGTGATTCTAACACACTCTGGGACCCTCTCTCTCTCTCTCTCTCTCTC
>NW_025206522.1:0-8868 GCF_004010195.1 Chiloscyllium plagiosum | reverse complement strand
GACACACACACACACATACTCTGGGACACACACTCACACACACTCTGACACACTGATTCTCACACACTCTGGGACACACACGCACACACACACTCTGGGACACTGTGGTTTTCACATTCTGGGACTCACACACACACTCTGGGACTCTCACACTCTGAGACTCTCACACTCACACACACACTCTGGGACGCAGTGATTCTCACACACACACTCTGGGATACTGATTCTCCCACACTCTGGAACTCACACACACACTCTGGGACACTGATTCTCACCCTCTGGGACTCACACACACACATTCTGGGACTTACATACACACACACTCTGGGACTCTCTCTCTCACACACACACACATACTGAGACACTGATTCTCACACTCTGGGACTCACACACACACACTGAGACACTGTGATTCACTTGCACACACTGGAATTCTCTCGCAAACTCTGGCACACTCAGGTAATCTCTCTTACATTCGGGGATACCCTTGCACACCATGGGACACTGGGACTCTGTCACTCACTCTGGGACTCTCTCTCAGTCACTGTGGGATTCCGTTACACACTCTGGGATACTCTGGGATTCGGTCACACACTCTTAGAATCCCTAACACATTCTGGGACATGCTGGGATTCTCTCACACACTCTGGGATTCCCTCTCCCACACTCTGGGACTCACTGGGATTCCCTTACGTAATCTGGGAGACTAGGACTCTCTCACACTCACTCTGGGACCCGCTCCCACACATTCCGGCACACTGTGATTCTCTTACACTCACTGGGATTCTCTCGCACACTCTGGTACACATCAGGGATCTCTCTTACATTCAGGGATTCCCTTACACACATGTGTTTCTGGGACTCTCTCACTTACTCTGGGACTCTCTCTCACTCACTGTGGGATTCCGTTCCACACTCTGGGATACCCTGGGTTCTCTCTCAAATTGTGGGATTCCCTCACACACTCTGGGACACTCTGGGATTCTCTGGCACACTCTAGGAATCCCTAACACACTCGGAGACACGCTGGAATTCCCTAACGCAATGCGGGACACTAGGGAATTCCAGCGTTCACTCTCTCACACACATTCTGGGATTCACTCTCTCTCACACACTCTGGAATTCCCTCTCTCACACACACACTCTGGGATTCCGCTTCTCTTACACAATCTGGGATTCTCCCATACACACTCTGGAACTCTCTGGGAATCCCTCT
Source organism: Chiloscyllium plagiosum (assembly GCF_004010195.1). Lineage (NCBI taxonomy): Eukaryota > Metazoa > Chordata > Chondrichthyes > Orectolobiformes > Hemiscylliidae > Chiloscyllium > Chiloscyllium plagiosum. The sequence goes on along the minus strand of NW_025206522.1, from coordinate 7,652 downwards.
CTCTCACACACCCTGGGATTCTCTCAGACATATACTCTGGGATTCCCTCACACACTCTGCGATTCTCTTACACACACTCAGGGACTCTCTGGAATTCCCTCTCTCAACACTCACTTTGGGACTCTCTGGGATTCACTCTCACACAACGGGATCTCCCCCTCTCACACACACTCTGGGTCTCCCCCTCTCACACACACTCTGGGACTCCCCCTCTCACACACACTCTGGGACTCCCCCTCTCACACACACTCTGGGACTCCCTCGTTCACACACTCTGGGATTCTCACACGCACACACACTCTGGGACACTCTGGAATTCCCTATCTCACACACACTCTGGCATTCACTCTCTCACACACATTCTGGGATTCACTCTCTCACACACACTCTGGGATTCACTCTCTCACACACACTCTGGCATTCCCTCTCACATACACACTGGGATTCTCCCATTCATACTCTTGGATTCCCTCTCTTACACACACTCTCTGGAATTCCGAGGCTCTCACACACACACTGGGGCCCTCTGGGATTCCCTCTCTCTCTCTCACTCTCTGGGATTCCCTCTATCTCACACACTCTGGGATTTCCTCTCTCAAACTCAGGGACTCTCTGGAACTCCCTCTCTCAACACTCACTCTGGGACACTGATTCTCTCGCGCACACACCGAGATTCCAGCTCTCTCACACAGTTTGGCATTCCCTCTCACATACACACTCTAGCAAACTCGCACACACACACACTGGGATTCTCTCGTTCACACTCTTGGATTCCCTCTCTCTCACACACTCTGGGATTGTCTCTCACACAACTCTGGGATTCCCTCACACACACTGGGACTCCCTTTCTCACACACACTCTCTTACACACTCTGGGATTCCATCTCTCTGCCACACTCTGGGATTCTCTGACACACCACTCTGGGATTCCCTCTTTCACACACACTCTGGGACACTCTGGGATTCCCTCTCTCTCACACATTCTGGGATTCCCTCTCTCACACACACTGTGGGATTCTCTCTCACACACTCTGGAACTCTGTGATTCCCACTCTCACACACTCTGGGACTCTCCGGGATTCCCTCTCTCACACACACTCTGGGATTCTCTCACACACTCTCTGGGACTCTCTCTCTGTCACACACTCTGGGATTCTCTCACACACACCCACTCTGGGCGTCTCTGGGATTTTCTCTCTCACACACACTCTGGGATTTTCTCACGCACAAACTGGGATTCACACACTCACACACACTCTGGGACTCTCCGCAATTCTCTCTCACACACACTCTGGCATTCCGTCTCTCACACACACCCTAGGACACCCTCTCCCACGCTCTGGGATACTGTCACACACACTCTGGGATTCCCTCTTTTACACCTACTCTGCGACTCTCCGGGATTCACTCTCTCACACACACTCTGGCATTCTCTCTCTCATGCACACTCTGGGCCTCACTAGGATTCTCTCACACACACACTCTGAGACTCTCTGGGATTCCTTCTCTCAAACACACTCTGGTAAACTCATACACACACTCTGGGATTCTCTCACACACACTCGGGGATCCCCTCTCTCACACACATTGGGACTTTCTGGCATGCCCTCTCTCTCACACACTCTGGGATTGGCTCTCTCTCACACACACTCTGGGACTCTAGGGATTCCCTGTCTCTCACACACTCTGGGAAACACACACACACACACACACACACACACAGGGATTCTCTCTCACACACGCTGGAATTCCCTCTCTCACAAACACTCTGGGAGTCCCTGTCTCTGTCAAACCCTTTGGGAAACTTGCACACAAAAACTGGGATTCCCACTCTCACACACTCTGCGACTCTCTGGGATTCCCTCTCTCTCTCACACTCTAGGATTCCCTCTCACACACACGCTGGGATTCCCTCTCTCACACACACTCTGGGACTCTCCGGGATTCCCTCTCACACACACTCCAGGATTCTCTCTCACACACACTCTCTGGGCTTCTCGCACACCCACTCTGGGACTCTCGGGGATTCCCACTCTCATACACACTGTGATTCTCTCACACACACACACACATACACACACACACACAGGGATTCTCTCGCACGCACACACTCTGGGACTCTCTGGAATTCCCTCACACACACTTGTGGACTCCATCTCTCTCACACACTCTGGGATTCCCTCTCTCACACACATTCTGGGATTCTGTCTCACACACCCACTCTGGAACTCTCTGGGTTTCCCTCTCCCACACACACTGGGATTCTCTCGCACAAACACACTCTGGGACTCTCTGGGATTCCCTCTCTCACGCACACTCTGGGAATCACTGGGATTCTCTCTCTCTCAGTCTCTGGGATTCCCTCTCTCACACATACTCTGGGATTTCCTCTCGCTCACACTCTCTGGGATTCCCTCTCTCGCACACACTCGGGGATTCCCTCTCTCTCGCACACTCGGGGATTCCCTCTTTCTCGCACACTCGGGGATTCCCTCTCTCGCACACACTCGGGGATTCCCTCTCTCGCACACACTCGGGGATTCCCTAGCTCGCACACACTTGGATTCCCTCCCTCTCTCACACCCACTCCAGGATTCTCTCTCACACACACACTGGGATTCCCACTCACAAACACTCTGTGATTCCCTCTCTCACACACAGTCTGGGATTCCCTCTCTCTCACACACTCTGGGCTTCTCCCACACCCACTCTGGGACTCTCTGGGATTCCCCCTCTCACACGCACTCTGGGATTCTCTCGCACACACGCACTCTGGGATTCTCCGGGATTCCCTCTCTCTCACACACTCTGGGCTTCTCGCACACCCACTCTGGGACTCTCGGGGATTCCCTCTCTCACACACACAGTGATTCTCTCTCTCACATACACACACATACACACACACACACAGGGATTCTCTCGCACGCACACACTCTGGGACTCTCTGGAATTCCCTCTCACACACACCCGTGGATTCCCTCTCTCTCACACACACTCCAGGATTCCCTCTCTCACACACACTCTAGGACTCTCTCTCATACACGCTGGGATTCCCTCTCACACACACACTCTGGGACTCTCCGGGATTCCCTCTCTCACACACTCTCTGGGACTCTCTGGGTTCCCTCCCACACATACACACACAGTGGGATTCTCTCGCACGCACACACTCTGGGACTCGCTCTCTCACACACACTCGGGGATTCCCTCTCTCACACACACTCTTGGATTCATTGGGATTCCCTCTCTCTCGCACACTCCGGGATTTCCACTCTCTCTCTCACAGTCTGGGATTCCCCCTCTCACACACACTCTGGGACTCACTGGGATTCCCTCTTTCACACACACCCTGGGATTACCTCTCTCACAAACACACTCTGGGACTCACTGGGATTCCCTCTTTCACACACACTCTGGGATTCCCTCTTCCACACACACTCTGGGATTTTCTCACCCACACTCTGGGACTCTCCTGGATGCCCTCTCTCACAGCCACTCCAGGATTCCCTCTCAAAAACACACTCTGGGACTCTCTCTCACACACACTGGGACTCTCTGGGCTTCTTGCACACCCACTCTGGGATTCCCTCTCTCACACCCACTCCAGGATTCCCTCTCTCACACACACTCCAGACTCTCTCTCACACACACTAGTATTCCCTCTCACATACTCTCTGGGCTTCTTGCACACCCACTCTGGGACTCTCTGGGATTCCATCCCACACACACATTCTGGGACTCTCTGCGATTCCTTCTCTCTCACACACACTGAGGGACTCTCTGGAATTCCGGCTCTCACACACCCTCTGGGATTCCCAGTGTGTGTTATCATGTCAAATGTAGAGAATAGCTGTCCCTGTGTACAGTATAGAGAACAGCAGTTCCTGTGTATAATATAGAGAACAGCGGCCCCTGTGAAAAATATAGAGAACAGCTGTTCCCATGTCTAATGGAGTGAACAGCAGTTCCCATGTCGAACATAGAGAACGACTGTCCCTGTGCATAATATAGAGACGAGCAGCCCCTGTGTCTCGCAAAGAGAACAGCTGTTCCAATGTCGAATACAGAGAACAGCAATCCCTGTGTATTAGATAGAAAACAGCAGATCCCATGTTGAATATAGAGAACATCAGTCCCTCTGTATAATATAGAGAACAGTATTTCCCATGTCTGACATAGAGAACAGCAGTCCCTGTGTATAAGGTTGAGCACAGCAGTTCCCTTGTCAAATATACAGAACTCCCTTTGCATAATATCGGGAATAGCAGCACCCATCTCTAATACAGAGAGCAGCAGTCTCTGTGTATAATATAGAGAACAGCATTTCCCATGTCAAATATGGAGAACTGCAGTCCCTGTGCCTAATATAGAGAACAACAGTTCCTATGTCTAATGTAGAGAACAGCTGTCCCTGTGTATAATATAGAAAACAACAGTTTCCTTATCTAATGTAGAGAACAGCAGTTTCCAAGTTTAATATAGAAAAGGGCAGTCCCTGTGTATAATATAAAGAACAGCTGTCCCCATGTCTAATATAGATAACACCTATCCCTGTGTATAACATAGATAACAGCAGTTCCCAGGTCGAATATAGAGAACAGCAGTCCCTGTATAGAATATAGAGAACAGCAGTTCCTATGTCTAATATAGAGAACAGCAATCCTGTGTATAATACAGAGAACAGCAGTTCCTATGTCTAATATAGAGAACAGCAATGCCTATGTATAATATACGCAGCATCAGTCCCATGTCTACTATCGAGAACAGCCGTCCCTGTGTATAATAATAGAGCACAGCAGTTCCCATGTCTAATATAGAGAACAGCAGTTCCCATGTCGAATATCGAGAACAGCAGTTCTCGATATGGGGACTGCTGTTCTCTATCTGGCATAGAGAACAGCAGTCCCTGTGTATAATTTTGAGCCCAGCAGTTCCCATGTCAAATATACAGAACAGCAGTCCTTGTGTCTAATATAGAGAACAGCAGATCTCATGTCTAATTTAGAGAACAGCTTTACCTGTGTATAAATATAGAGAACAGCAGTTCCCTTGTCTAATATAGAGAACAGCAGTTCCTATGTCTAATATAGAGAACAGCAATCCTGTGTATAATACAGAGAACAGCAGTTCCTATGTCTAATATAGAGAACAGCAGACCTCATGTCTAATTTAGAGAACAGCTTTACCTGTGTATAATATAGAGAACAGCAGTCCCCATGTCTCATATAGAGAACAGCAGTCCCTGTGTCTAATATAGAATACTATATGTATACACTGTGTATACTAAAGAGCACAGCAATTCATATGTCTAATGTAGAGAACAGCACTCCCTGTGAAAATATTGCGAACAGCAGTTCACATATCTAATTTAGGGAACAGCTGTCCCTTTGTATAATATAGAGAACAGCAGATCCCATGTCGAATATAGAGAACAGCAGTCCCTGTGACTAATATAAAGAACAACATTTCCTATGTCTAAATTAGATAACAGCTGTCCCTTTGCATAATATCGGAAAAAGCAGTACCCATGTCTAATAGAGAGAACAGCAGTCGCTGTGTCTAATATAGAGAACAGCAGTCCCTATGTATAATATTGCGAACAGCATTTCCCATATCTAATTCAGGGAATAGCTGTCCCTTTCTATCAGACAGAGAAGAGCAGTTCCCATGTCGAATATAGAGAACAGCAGAACCTTTGACTAAAACAGAGAACATTTCCCATGTCTAATTTAGAGAACTGCTGTCCTTTTGCACAATATAGATAATAGCAGTACCCATGTCTAATTTAGAGAACAGCAGTCCCTGTGTATAATATAGAGAACAACAGTTCACATGACTAATATAGAGAACAGCAGTCCCTGTGTGTAATATAGAGAACAGCATTTCACATGTCTCATATAGAGAACAGCAGTCGCTGTATCTAATATAGAGAACAACAGTCCGTGTGTATAATATTGCGAACATTTCCCATGTCTAATTAAGGGAACAGCTGTCCCTTTGTATAAGATAGAGAAGAGCAGTTCCCATGTCTAATATCGAGAACAGCTGTCCCTGTGTACAATATAGAGAACAGCAGTCCCTGTGTATAATATTGCAAACAGCAGTTACCATGTCTAATTTAGGGAACTGTTGTCCCTCTGTATAATATAGAGAACAACAGTTCCCATGTCTAATATAGAGAACAGCAGAGCCTGTGTATAACAGAGAACAGCAGATCCCATGTCAAATATAGAGAACACCAGTCCCTGTGTAGAATATGGAGAACACCAGTGCCTGTGTAGAATATAGAGAACAACAGTTCCTATGTCTAATATGGAGAACAGCAATCCCTATGTATATAATAGAGCACAGCAGTTCCCATGTCTAATATCGAGAATATCAGTCCCTGTGTATAACATAGAGCACAGGAGTTCCCAAGTCGAATATAAAGAACAGTAGTCCCTGTGTCTAATATGGAGAACAGCAGTTCGCATGTCACATTTAGAGAACAGCTGTTCCTGTGTATCATATAGAGAACAGCAGTTCCTATGTTTAATGTAGAGAACAGCAGTCCCTGTGCATAATATTGCGAACAGCAGTTCGCACGTCTAATTTAGGGAACAGCTGTCCCTTTGTATAATATAGAAAGGAGCAGTTCCCATGTCGAATGTAGAGAACACAGTCCCTGTGACTCATATAAAGAACATTTCCTATGTCTAATTTAGAGAACAGCTGTTCCTGTGTATAATATAAAGAACAGCAGTCCCTATGTCTAATGTAGAGAACAGCAGTCCCTGTGTATAATATTGCGAACAGCATTTCCCATGTCGAATATAGAGAACACTGGTCCATGTTTCGAACATACAGAACAGGTGCCCCTGTGTCAAATATTGCGAACAGCAGTTTCAATGTCTAATTTAGAGAACAGCAAGCCCTGTGCCTAATATAGAGAACAGCAGTCCCTGCGTATAATATAGAGAATAGCATTTTCCAAGTCTAATATAGAGAACAGCAGTCGAATATACAGAATAGCTATCCCACAGTATAATATAGAGCAAAGCAGTTCCCATCTCCAAAATAGAGAACAGCAGTCCCTATGTATAATATAGAGAACAGCTGTTCCCATGTCAAATTTAGAGAACAGCAGTTCCCATGACTAATAGAGACAACAGCTGTCCCCGTGTCCAATATAGAGAACAGCAGGTCAGGCAGCATCCAGGGAACAGGAGAATCGACGTTTCGGGCATAAGTCCTTCTTCGGGTTATGCCCGAAACGTCGATTCTTCTGTTCCCTGGATGCTGCCTGACCTGCTGCGCTTTTCCAGCAACACATTTTCAGCTCTGATCTCCAGCATTTGCAGACCTCACTTTCTCCTAATATGGAGAACAGCTGTCCCTATGTCCTATGTAGAGAACAGCTGTTCCCATGTCTAATATAGATAACAGCAGTCCCTGTGTAGAATATAGAGAACATCAGTTCCCATGTCTACTATCGAGAACAGCGGTCCCTGTGTATCAAAGCAGTTCCCATGTCTAATATAGACAACAGCAGTACCGTTGTATAATATAGAGAACAGCAGTTCCCATGTCTAATATAGAGAACAGCAGTTCCCATGTCTAATATAGAGAACAGCAGTTGTCATGTCTAATATCGAGAACATGGAGAACAGCAG
>NW_025206521.1:9304-11782 GCF_004010195.1 Chiloscyllium plagiosum | reverse complement strand
CTTGTAGATGGTGGACAGGCTTTGGGGAGTCAGGGGGTGAGTTACTCGCTGCAGTATTCTTGGTTCAGACCTGCCCTTAGAGTCATAGAATCATAGAGATGGACAGCACTGTTGGAGGGTCAGTGCTGAGGGAGTGCTGCACTGTCGGAGGGTCAGTGCTGAGGGAGTGCTGCACTGTCAGAGGGTCAGCGCTGAGGGAATCTCACACTGTCAGAGGGTCAGTGCTGAGGGAGTGCCGCACTGTCGGAGGGTCAGTGCTGAGGGAGCGCCGCACTGTCAGACGTAATGTTTGGCATTGATCATTTGAGCTAAACCAACGTCTGCTCTACACATTACAGTCGGAATGTATAAGCACCTCTCTGGCCTGTTCATTGACCAATAAGTATCTGATGTTATTGAGTTAAAGGAGAGGTGTGGAGTTCTCTCCTGTGGCCTGGTCCCCTCACCACCCCCACTCCCCTCCACCCCAATCAACATCCGGAATGCAGGGTAGGCTGCTCCGTGGGGAATGACTGTTGCTCACAGTTTAGCTGCTGAGGCCCTTATCCAATCGCGGTGATGACAGTATTAATCCACTCGTAAAGCACTAAGGTCTGAGCAATGGGACTGGCGCTACACAAATGCAAGTCTTTCCTTCACTTGGCACTCAAAGCAAGACAAGAGAGAAGCAGCGAATGGTGAGAGAAGGTTTGCAGATGACCAGAACCTCTTCAGTTCTGGTTTTACCGTCCAGGAGGAGCTGGGAGATTCTGTTGAAATGTGGAGCTGTACTCACCGTTCTCATCCAGACTCCCCAACTGCCCTGAGGCTGAGCTCTTGGCCAGACCAGCAGCGCCGTTAGTTTCCTGGATCACAGACTGACTTCCTTCAAAACCAAGGGGAGCAGCAGGAAAAAAAAAAGAAAGAGGAAATGAAATGTGTGCATTGTGAGAGCTGGAGTGAGGGGTTTAAGGAGATGGTGTGGTGTTTGAGAGAGATGGGTGAAACAGAAACCACAAGAGGGTAAGAAAACTATTTAATCACTTGCCCTGGACGGGGGCAGCTCAATAAAACATTCTAGAAGCTTGACACCATCCAGGACAAAGCAGCCGCTTGACCAACACCACACCCACAAACATCCCCTCCCTCCCCCACCGACCCTCAGTAGCAGCAGTGTGTACTGTCTACAAGATGCACTGCAGAAATTCACCAAAGATCCTCAGACAGCACCTTCCAAACCCACCACCACTTCCATCTAGAAGGACAAGGGCAGCAGATACATGGGAACACCACCCCCTGCAAGTTCCCCTCCAAGCCCCTCACCATCCTGACTTGGAAATATATCGCCGTTCCTTCAGTGTCGCTGGGTCAGAATCCTGGAATTCCCTCCCTCAGGGCATTGTGGGTCACCCTACAGCACATGGACTGCAGCGGGTCAGGAAGGCAGCCCACCCCCACCTTCTCAAGGGGCAACTAGGGACGGGAAATAAATGCTGGGCCCAGACAGTGACCCCCAAATCCCATAAATAAATAAAAGAAATGATGATAATGTCGATTAATCAGTCTAATGGTGACCATGTGACCATTGTTGTCTGATCAAAACCCATCTGGGTCACTAATGTCCTTCAGGGAAGGGAATCCTAACATGGGTCTGACCTACGTGTGACTCCGGACCCACAGCAAAGTGATTGGCTCTTACCTGACCTCTGAAACAGCCAAGTGAGACACTCAGTTCAAGGGGCAATGAGGGATGGCTCCAACCCTGTGAAAGACCACAGATGGAAAAGTCAGATGAGAGGGACTCTGAGCTCTCAGTCGCAACTTGCATCCTGGGAGTCATGCCCAGTATGAAGTAGATGGGCCGAATGGCTCACTGGGCAGTGAGTGTCCTTCCCGGCCCGGCCCGGGATGTTCAGTTCCGTTGCAGGGCCCTGCTGAAGCCGGCTGAGTTTGGAGGGAGATGTGAACAAACCGAGATGGACAGTAACAGACTGTGTTTACCCGACAGACTCTGCAACATCCAACAGACCGACTGCGGCAAGAAATTCCACTGTGATAACGGTAACACGGCTGTCTGACTCACTGCTCACACACTGACGCCCTTCAGCCCATCATCTCTTGGAAAGAGGCAATCCCCCAGCTAAAACCAGTAAAGGGTTTTGTCTGGCACTCATCAGGACCCTTCACAAGAATACCAGTGGGACCAACAGCGAGACTGTGTGAGAAGCGAGGGTGGTGGGGTGGCAAGGAGTGGAATGGCTTCGGCAATGGGAATAAAGAGAGTGAAGTTCAACAAGTCATTATTGTTTGGTAATCGGACTCTGGTCAATCAGCGCTGTGGAGATGGGTCCAGCAGTGGGAGGGTGGGCTGTGTTGGCTGTGGGGGAGATGCTGGGTGTCATACTCAGGGAGGGAGCCAGGATCTCTGGATTAGGATCAGGATGGGATCGGAATCTGTGGGGTGTGAGCGAGTTGGGGGAGTTGGTGGCGATGGGGAGC
>NW_025206521.1:2158-8215 GCF_004010195.1 Chiloscyllium plagiosum | reverse complement strand
GGGTGAGAGGGTGAGAGTTGGGGAGAGGGGGTGAGAGTTGGGGAGAGAGTGGGGGGGGGGGGGGGGAAGGGGGACATGGTGAGAGTGGGGTCAGAGGTTGAGTTGGTCAAGGAACTGGGCCTATCAATTCTGGTTGCTAAAAATCGCAAAAAACCCAGAAATATTCAGGCTCAGGGATGACCAATGGGGCAAATGTTGATCTTTGTGAATAAAGTGGACAGCGAGGTGTTTTTCCAATCCCTGTCTCTCTCACAGTTGCTAAAGGACCTTTTGGGGCCCAATGGCCTCCTCATGCTCATCTTCTTTGTCTGTGCATCTATATTCACTAACTGGTTATCTTGTAGAAATTTAAATCTTACGGTGTCCAGGGAAGCCATGTTTTCTTTGCGTGCTGTGGAGGCTGCAGGTATTAATGAGACCTGTTTCCCCCACTGCAGGAGCTGGTGTTACTGTGAGACTGTATTTACTAACCCCGGACTCAGTGAGAATGATGAAGGAGACCCTGAAAACGATTCAGGGCACCTTCAAAATCAAAAGGGAAAACCTCAGTCAGGGCTTTCACTTAAAGACCAATTTCTCTCACCCCGTGAGGGAATCTGGCTTTGTAAATAGGGAGTGAGTTCAGTCAACTCAGAGCTGGATATCTTCCCGAAAAGAAGACTTTTAATGTTTAGCTGAAATTAAGAGCCTGAGCACTCTGTATTTGACAAGTTACAGCTGCTGTTGTTCTTTCCTGACCCTTTCCCACCAGGCCCTGAGAGATGGGCTGTGGAGCCGGGGAGGGTGGGGGGTGTTGCTGGAATTTGTAGCTGCTGTGTGCACTTTAACCCCTGACCATGGCTCCAGTCCAGAGCAGCAGGAAGGTGAGGAAAGCCATCTGTCCAGGCAGACAACATCAGAGTCTCTCCGAGAGAATGTTCGAATGTAACAGAACGTCGTCCCTGTGAGAGTTTCTGAACAGAAAGTCACATTTCACCGCTTTTTATAGAATGCAGCGAAAATAAACAGAGAAGAACAACACAGCCCCTTCTGAGGATCTCCGCGTTCATCTTTATCCAGGAGCCTGGCATTTACCTCACCAGCGACTGCACCCAGTAATGAGACCCCTCAATCAGAGGGTACTGTTAGATACTGCACAATTCTGCCGATGTGTGGAGACTGCTGAGTACTACAACCTCATCACAGCCACTCTGTGGCAACTCAACCTCAATCCAACTTCAACACTGTAATTGCCACCTTCATCCCAGATCGCGAGCATCATTTGATTTTGATTTTGATTCTCTCGTCACGTGTACTCGAGTAGAGGAGCGCGATGGAAATGTGTATAAGGTCGCCACAACCAATTCACCATCTGTGATGCAAGTACCTCGGGATAGAATCTTAATAGATGGAAATGTGTTGCTGGAGAAGCGCAGCAGGTCAGGCAGCATCCAGGGAACAGGAGAATCGACGTTTCGGGCATTAGCCCTTTTTCAGTTATGCCCGAAACGTCGATTCTCCTGTTCCCTGGATGCTGCCTGACCTGCTGCGCTTCTCCAGCAACACATTTCCAGCTCTGATCTCCAGCATCTGCAGTCCTCACTTTCTCTTCATAGAATCTTAATAACAAGCTACAGAGAACAGAGTGAACAGTTAAACACTTCAGCTATTATAGTATAGCGTAGAACTTACAAAATAAGGTTAAAAGGTACACATTGCAGACATTCTTAGTTTTAAGTAACAAATCAAGAAATGAAGCTAAACGTACAAACATTACCATCTTTCTTCAGTACTTAGAGGTCTTTGTAGAGATCAGGCACTAACCCAATACCCAGTCCCTGCCGAGGCTGTGTACTCTCCTGCAGTCCCTCTACATTTCTTGGGGTCTCCTTTACTACTTTCAGTAATCCCATTGGCCAAGTCTCTCTTACCACATATTTTCCCACAATGCCTTTCTTTAACCCCAGCACTGTGACTTTACGTGTCCCATCTTCTGGCACCTTTTCCCGGTGCCCTTCTTAAACCAGCAACTGCCGCAGTCGGTCTGTTGGATGTTGCAGAGTCTGTCGGGTAAACACAGTCTGTTACTGTCCATCTCGGTTTGTTCACATCTCCCTCCAAACTCAGCCGGCTTCAGCAGGGCCCTGCAACGGAACTGAACATCCCGGGCCAGGCCGGGAAGGACACTCACTGCCCAGTGAGTTTCTGTGTCCCACTCCATTACAGTGAAAACACCTGAGGCCTTTCACCTCCTTTCCACTCCCTTGGGGTTTCTGTTTTCACCTGTGGTGATCTGTTCCCAATGTGGTCTACTCTTTGGCCTGTAGTGTAGGACCTCCCCTACTCCCAATTTGTATCCCTCACAGGATGAAATTCCTGTCGGAAGCTAAACTTCACCTTACGCACCAATGCAGCACATTTCTAGGAGGGATATGGGCCGGGTGCTGGCAGGTGGGACTAGATTGGGTTGGGATATCTGGTCGGCATGGACGGGTTGGGCCGAAGGGTCTGTTTCCATGCTGTACATCTCTAGGACTCTATGACTCTATATTCATCTGCCATCTCTGCTGCTCTTCTCATTTCTTTAACTTTCTGTTCATCCACGTGAATTCTTACCATCTCTGGAAGTGAGTTTTTAAACGTCTCCAGCAGAATAATCTCTCTTAGAGCCTCATAGGTCTTATCTATTTCTAAGGCCCGCACCCATCTATGGTTAATTCTTTCAAACACAACATAAGTCTGACCTGGTTTTTCTTTATGTTTCTGAACCGCTGTCTATACGCTTCTGGTACCAATTCATAGACACTCAAAATAGCCTGTCTGACATCTGCATAATCTCTTCACCCCTCATCTGGCAGCACCGCAAACACCTCACTAGGTCTGCCCACCAGCTTGGTCTGAGCGAGCATTACCCACACGTTCACTGACCACTCCACCTGCCGAGCCAGTTTGTCACATGAAATAAAGAAGGCTTCGACGTCTTTCTCATCAAAATGTGGCAATGTTTACCATATTTGTATATATCACTACCTTCTCTCTTCATCTCCATCCTGTTAACTTGACTTTCCTGACTAATTCGCAACTTTCAAGTTCAAATTCTCTCTCTCTTTCTGTTTGCTCAGCTAAGAACCTTCTCTCCCTCTCCGTTTTCTCTCTCTCTCTCTCTTCTCTCATGGCCCTTCTTTCCCTTTTCTTTATCTTCTAACTCCATTTGTCTCAATCGTAATTGAAGTTTTTCTAACTCGACTGCACCTGTCTGTTTCTCTGACCAACTCCGTTACAGTCTCAGCATTCTCCTTGTCCCTGGTTAAGCCCAATTCACTAATTCTAAAAGTGTGTCTTTCTCTGTCTTTCTAAACTTTTTTTGTAACAATCTTAAGAGCCATTTCCCTAATTTATAATTTAAACAACCACAAGTAAGCAAAATTAAACAAAGTTTGTCATCTAAGTTTTATTTAAAGATTTTCCCTCTTCTGGCTGAGATCTCCCTGGGTCACCTTCTTTCTTTTTATAACGAGTATTTCTCACATGATTAGATTAGATTACAGTGTGGAAACAGGCCCTTCGGCCCAACCAGTCCACACCGACCTGCCGAAGAGTAACCCACCCAGACCCATTTCCCCCTGATTAATGCATCTAACACTACGGGCAATTTAGCATGGCCATTTCACCCAACCTGCACATCTTTGGACTGTGAGAGGAAACCGGAGCACCCGGAGGAAACCCACGCAGACACGGGGAGAATGTGCAAACTCCATACAGTCAGTCAGCCGAGGCGGGAATTGAACCCGGGTCTCTGGGGCTGTGAGGCAGCAGTGCTAACCACTGTGCCACCGTGCCAGCCCCTTTACGTTTTCCACTGTGGTGCCAGGGTGGGCTTGGCTTCTGCTGGTGGTGATGCCATGTTTCTCCTGTTTCTTGTTGTTGGCGTGCATGAACATGGTGTAGTTTTGCCACCATGCCTGTTTGCAATGTCCCATAACTGTACTGCTGTATCCTGGGCGCAGGCTGGGAGTGTGGACTCCATCTTAGTTTCCAGGTAGTGGCACCTGCTGTAATGTCGCAGCATGAGATGATTGAGGAGTTTGTGAGAGGTGCGATGGCAAAGTCTCTCTGCGTGGTCTGTGTTGTAGGTCGACTTGAGCGGGTTCGTGATCCGTAATCCTTTTGGGATCTTTCCTGCGTTTCTGTAGAAACTTGATGTCTGTGTCGATATGTGCGATCTTCTCGGAGATCCTCTCCACTTTGAGCCGGCAGTTAGTGGTGTCGATAGTGGTCATGATTTGGAGGTGCCAGTGTTGGACTGGGGTGGACAAAGTTAAAAATCCCACAACACCAGGTTATAGTCCAACAGGTTTAACTGGAAGCACTAGCTTTTGGAGCGACACTCCTTCATCAGGTGGTTGTGGGGTATAAGATCATAAGACACAGAATTTACAGCAAAAGTCTACAGTGTGGGGTAACTTAAATTATATATGGAAAAAGATCTGGATTGTTTGTTAAGTCTCTCATCCATTAGAATGACCATGTTGGGTTCAGTTCTTTCATATGTAAATCACCGAACATTTTTAAAAATTATATTCTCAAGGTGTCATATCAGCCCAGATAATGTATTGAAGGTGTGAGGTGCCCTGTGTGAGGCTGTCTGTGCCTCAATGTTCAGACTGATTCTAATCTAAAAAAGGATTTACAGAATCTTACATGGATTCATGCAGTTTTTGAGCAAAATAAAATGTAATTCTGCAAATACAAGTTCACCCCACAAACGTGTGTGTGTTTGTGTGTGTATGTGTGGGGGGAAAATGTTATGAGAGAGATTAAGAGATACAGACAGAGACAGAGTGAGAGACAGAGAGGGAATCCCTTGGCAATAACATCACTTGCTGAAGGGTAATAATGGTCAGGCAATAAATGTTGATCCAGCCAGAGACTGTCCCGGTCCCACGAATATGAGGTGAGTTGTTGCTAGCTCTAATCATATCTAAACTCAATGGTATACAAGCCCAGTCGCTCCAGTCTTTCAATGTAAAGTAATCCCGCCATTCCAGGAATTGACCTCGTGAACCTACGCTGCACTCCCACAATAGCCAGAATGTCTTTCGTCAAATTTGGAGACCAAAACTGCACACAGCACTCCAGGTGTGGTCTCACCAGGGCCTTTCCTGTAAGCTGCGCCGACAGATTCTGTCACTAACTGTTGCTCAGGACTCTCCTGTAAGGGGAACAGACAGATTCTGTCAAGATTTATAATATTAACTGTTACTGGATCCTCTTCAGTAAGTTGCACAGGTAGATTCTGTCAATAACTATTACTGGGGGCGCTCTTGTTAAGGGACACAGACAGATTCGGTCAAGACTTTTAAAAATAATTGTTACTGGGGACTATCCTATAACAGGTACAGGCAGATTCTGTCAAGATGTAAAATAATACCTATTATTGGGGACTGCCCTGTAAGGAGTACAGACAGATTCTGTCAAGATTTGATGTAATAACAATTACTGGGGACTGTCCTGAATGGGGTACAGACACATTCTGTCAAGATTTACCATAATAACTGTTCCTGGGGCCTCTCTAGTAAGCTGCACAGACCGATATTGTCAAAACCTGTTCCTAGGGGCTCTCTTGTAAGTTGCACAGACAGATTCTGTCAACAACTGTTCCTGCGGGGGGCTGCTATAAGGGGGAAAGACAGACTCTGTCAAGATTAAAATCATAACTGATACTGGGGCTTCTGCTGAGAGGCACAGGTAGATTCTGTCAAGATTTAAAGTAATCACTGTTACTGGGGCCTCTCCTTTAAGGTGTACTAATAGATTCTGTCAAGATTTAAAATAATAACAGTTGCTGGGGCCTGTCCTGTGAGGGGTACAGACAAATTTAGATTAGATTAAAATTAAATTACTTACAGTGTGGAACAGGCCCTTCGGCCCAACAAGTCCACACCGCCCCGCCAAAGCGCAACCCACCCATACCCCTACATTTACTCCTTACCTAACACTATGGGCAATTTAGCATGGCCAATTCACCTGACCTGCACATCTTTGGACTGTGGGAGGAAACCGGAGCACCCGGAGGAA
>NW_025206521.1:0-2142 GCF_004010195.1 Chiloscyllium plagiosum | reverse complement strand
AAACAATCACTCGTACTGGGACTGTTGCATAAGGGGCACAGACAGAATCTTTCAAGATTTAAAGTAATCACTGTTACTGGGGCCTCTCCTTTAAGGTGTACCAATAGATTCTGTCAAGATTTAAAATAATAACAGTTGCTGGGGCCTTTCCTGTGAGGGGTACAGACAAATTCTGGCAAGATTGAAAAAAAAACTGTTACTGGAGCCTCTACTGTATGGGGTAAAGACAGATTCTGTCAAGAATTAAAATAATCATTGTTACTGGGGACTGTCGTGTAAGAGGAACAGACAGTTCCTGTCAAGGTTTCAAATAAAAACTGTTACAGGGGACTGTCCTGTTGGGGGTATGGACAGATTCCGTAAAGAGTTAAACTAATAGCTGTTACTGGGCACTGTCCTTTCTGGGGTACAGACCGATTCTGTTCAGATGTAAAATGATAATTGTTACTGGGGAGAGTTCTGTAAGGAGTACAGTCAAATTCTGACAAGATTTAAAACAATAACTATTAGTGTGGAGAGGCATGTCAGGGGCACAGACAGTTCCTGTCAAGATTTAAAATAAAAACTGTTTCTGCAACCTCTCCTGTAAAGGGAACAGAGATATTCTGTCAAGAATTGAAATAATAGCGGGTACAGAGGACTGTCCTGCATAGTATACAGACAGATTCAGTCAAGATTTAAAATAATAACTGTGACTGGGGCCTCTTGTTAGCTGCACAGACAGATTTTGTTAATAACTGTTACTGGAGGCTCTCCTGTAAGGGTCACAGACTAATTCTGTCAAGCTTTAAATTAATAACTGTGACTGGGGACTGTCCAGCAAAGTGCACAGACAGATTCTTTTAAGACTTAAAATTATGCCTGTTACTGGGGACTGTCCTACAAAGGATATGGACAGATTCTGTCAATAGTTAAAATAATAACTGTTACTTGGGACTGCCCTGTAAGGAGTACAGACAGATTCTGTCAAGATTTGAAATTTCAACTGGTACTTGGGACTGTCATGTGAGAGGCAGAGACAGTTACTGTCAGGATTTCAAATAATATCTATGACTGGGGACTCTCCTGTAAGGGGTACAGACCGATTCTGTCAAGTTTTACAATAATAACTGTTACTGGGGGTTGTTGTGAGGGGCACGGACAGTTCCTGTCATGATTTAAAATAAAATATGTTACTGGCAACTATTCTGTAATGGGTACAGAGAGATTCTGTCAAAATTTAGAATCATAACTGTTACTGGGTTCTCCCCTGTAAGGGGTACAGACACATTTTGTCAAGATTTAAAATAATAATTGTTGCTGGGGACTTTCTTGTAAGGGGGACAGGCAGACTCTTTCAAGACTTAAAGTAGTAACTATTCCTGGGGACTGTCCTGAAAGGGGTACAGATAGATTCTGTGAAGATTTAAAATAATTACTGTTACTGAGGAGAAAGGGGCGCAAACAGATTCTGTCAGTATTTAACATTACATATGCTACTGGGGCCTCTCTTATAAGCTGCACAGACAGATTTTATCAACAACTGTAATTGGGGGCTCTCATGTAAGCTGCACAGACAGATTCTGTCAATAACTGTTACTGGGGGATCTCCTACAAGGGGAAAAGACAGGTTCTGTCAAGATTTAAAATCATAACTGTTACTGGGGCCTCTGCAGTAAGGGGCACAGACTGACTCTGTCACGATTTAAAATAATAATGTGACTGCGGACAGTCCTGTATGGGGAACAAACACATTCTGCCAAGATGTTAAATAATAAAAGTTATCACTGTATCTGAGGCCTCTCCATAAAGGTGTTTAGAAAGATTCTATGAAGATATAAAATAACAACTGGTATTGCGGCCTGTCCTGTACAGGGTACAGACAGATTCTGTCAAGATTTAAAGTAATAACTGTTACTGAGGCCTCTCCTGTAAGTGGTACAGACACATTCTGTCAAGATATAAAATAATAATTGTTACTGGGGACTTTCTTTTAAGGAGCACAGACAGATTCTGTAAAGAATTAAAATAATCACTGTTAGTGGGGACTGTCTATAAAGGGGTACAGACAGATTCTGTCAAGATTTACCATAATAACTGTTACTGGGGCATCTCTTGTAAGCTGCACAATAACTGTTACTGGGGATACCCTGTAAGGGGAAA